>NW_028243473.1:0-74182 GCF_964263255.1 Lissotriton vulgaris | reverse complement strand
CTAAAAAACGGGTCAGCTCTTTCGTCATTTGAGATTGGGCTGGGGTGGCCGCCTCAAGTCGTTTCACAAATTTACCTGCATCTATATATATATATATTTTTTTTTTTCGCTGAAAAAACCATAGGTTTCAGGCCTTATATAGTTAGGAATTAACATATAAAAAACCATTGAAATTGCTCCTATATAGTTAGTTGTACTAACTGTATTTCGCGCACCCGCAATCCACTGCTGATGATGTCACATATTACATCATTCATGATATGGTCACTGACATCACTGATGACATCACTGATGACATCTCAAATGACATCACTGATGACATCATCCAGTGACTGTGTGCTTCTGTAAAGTTCAAATATGTTTTACATATTGAAGAATGAGTGGATGTATAAGTGTCTGGCTGAAGGATTTAAAAGGTGCGTGACTGACTGTATGAGTGAGTGATTAAATGTGTGAATGCATGGGTTAGTGACTAAACTGTCTGAATGTGCGCATCAGTATGTCTGTTGTTGTGTAAGCTGCTGCATGTGTTGATCAGTAGCTGTGAGAGCTGTGAGAGCTGTGTGAGCTGTAAGAGCTATGTGAGCTGTGAGAGCTGTGTGGGCTGTGTGAGCTGTGAGAGCTGTGTGGGCTGTGAGAGCTGTGTGGGCTGTGAGGGCTGTGAGGGCTGTGTGGGCTGCGTGGGCTGTGAGAGCTGTGTGGGCTCTGAGAGCTGTGTGGGCTGTGATAGCTGTGTGGGCTGTGAGATCTGTGTGGGCTGTGAGCTCTGCTTCTTTTGTGTCTCGGTCTACCTACCACAAGATGAATGCCAACACTTCCTGGTTAGAAGTGTTGACAGCCAACGAGCATGCTTTCCTGTGAAAGGCATGCTGATTGGCTGCCACTGTCTGTCAATACTCCCAACCAGAAAGTGTTGGCAGCCATCTTGTGCCTCAGTACAAGAAAGCAGTGAAACAAAGGTGCAAAACACGCAGAGGGGGCAGGGTAGAAGCACCCTGACCCCCTAGGCCTGCTCAGGGGGTCCCACAAGGCCCCCCCAATTTTTTATTTTTGGGGAAAATCGCAGGGGTACGCGCACCGTACGCGGACGGTACGCATACGGTATGTGTAAGGTGCGCGTACCTCCGCGATTTAAAAAAAATAAATAAATATATTGGGGGCTAGGGGCGGCCTTGTGGGCAGGCCAAGGGGGTCAGGGTGCTTCTACCCTGCCCCCTTTTTGAGTTCTACACGTTTGTTTTTCTGCTTTCCTGTGCCTCAGTCTACCGAGGCACAAGATGGCTGCCAACAATTTCTGTTTTGGAATGTTCACAGACAGTTGCAGCCAATCAGCATGCAGCTCGTACTCGGGAAGGTACAGAATACAGTAAGCTTACGTGCACTCACGGTGTCCCACCCATAGATATATAATTTGGGAAAATTGAATTTTCACAACAACTACTGGAGGGATTTTCACCAAATATTCAAAAAGGCACTTCTGCATACCAGGCTCTACCATTTTGCCAAGTTTGGTATAATTCCATTCAGCCGTTCGGGCTGTAGCCGTGTCTAAAGGTCCTATGGGAAATTCCATTGGACTCAATTTCACATTCAATTATCTCAAAAACTACTGGTGGGATTTACACCAAACATACAAAAGGCACTGCTGCATACCAGTCCCTACCATTTTGCCAAATCTGGTGTAATTCCGTTCAGCCATTCAAGCTGTAGCCTTGTCAGAATGTCCCTATGGAAATTAACATGGGGAAAACACGTTTTGGGACCCCCCTTTTTTCTCGGCCCCCGCTTGCCTAATCCCCCTGAAACTTTCAGGGAAGGAGCGGGGCAAATTTAAGGAAAATACAGGCAGATCCCTTAATCGGCGCCAAAGTTATTCCCAATAGAATGCTCGGAATTTCCTATGGTAACTAGGTCTTAACTATATATACCTACTGGTGACCACCAGTAGGTAATATAACGAAAGTCGCCATTCAAGATTTCCCTTCTTCGGAAAGAACAACGAGGAGAGGACCCAAAATCTGGTGCAAAAATCCTTAGTGCTTTATTTCATGCAAATAGTCAGCCAGCAATCCGCCATGACGCGTTTCACCCTTGGATTTGGCACACAGTGTTTCTATGGTGAATTCTGAGAGCGTGCTGGACGTTGTTTGCTTTTGGAGAAAAAATAAAAAAAAAAAATATATATATATATATATATATATATATATATTACCACAGCTTCTTCTCTCCACTTCTTGCAGATCAAAGGACACGGCACAGCAACAGTAGATTTTAGCGTTTTTAATATTATTTACACACCAGTGCAAACATAACGTGCATCAAAAAAGGACGGTCTACGCGTTTCGGCTCCTGCCTTCCACTGGACCATAGAGTCCCTAGGTCTAGACCTTGTTTAAATAGTGTAAGTACCCTCTACCATTTCCATGGTCATCTTGACCAACCCACCCAGCAGTATATACATGGCTTGTACATGTTAAAGGTATATACACAAAATTATGTACAATCAACGTAAAGTACTCTACTGCACGTTCAGGTCTAAACATTTTTGAAATAAAGTATTTACAAAGTATCTCCTTCGTACATATTTGTGTTACAAAATTAATGTGAAGTACCCATGAAAAAAAGGAAAGAATTGAACCGGTGATTTGAATAAAGTATTAACAATTATTTACAACATGATCCTTCTAGTAGTATGTGGTATTAATCCATACCAAATTGCAATATCAATTATGGGAGTAAAGGTTATTTAGACTGATTAGTAGGGCAGGGATTGTATGGTAGTAACACTACGAGATGAAGATGTTGGAATCTAGGGAAGGATTGGGTGAGATTTCTATATTTAACAAAATCAGGTTTCTAAGTGCATCATTTCATCCCATTCAACTTCAGAAATTATAAAAATTAGAAAGATTCCTATGGTGAAGGTCCAAAATTATCACATCTCTTTCTCACGATTCCATACAGTCCCAATTTGTAGTAACCCACAATTTCTCCCTCTTGATGAGAACAATGTATATATAGGACCATCAACATTAACCGGTTCAATGTCTATATAAATTGCAACATGTACAATTTCCAGCATCAATTAGGTAAAGACGTCATTCCCTTGGAAATCTATATAATCAAATGGCAGCATTATCGTTAGTTCTTCAGAAAGCCACATATGTACATGCAGTTCAGCATCCAGATTATGGCCAAACGGTGCCTCCGTTCCCATACTCAGTATCATTCGGGATTCTAGACGTCTCAAAAGTTGCATTTGGTCTCCACCTCGTTCTGGTGTTTTGCATAGTTTGATTCCCGAATATTTCAAAAGAGAGGTGTCACTTTGATGGTACTCAGTGAAGTGGGAGGCCATTGGGTAGCATGGGTCCTTGTTCTTGATCGCCCTTAGGTGTTGTAGTATCCTTAACTTCAGTTTGTTTATAGTGCTCCCAATGTAGTACTTGTCACAAGGACATTTGAGTCGATAGACAACACATTTGGATTCACATGTGATGTGGTCATAGATGTTTTCTTTTCTACCATTCTGAAGTACATAGTGCTTGATGTTCTCCCCATGTTCACAGGCTTTGCATTTATGACATTTCCAGAAGCCCGGTGTTGTCAGCCATCTCTGTTTTTTCTCCTTGCATATTCCCAAATGACTTTGTGTTAGTATGTCTCTTTAAGAGGAAGTCTTTCGGTATGTTATGCTCGGGTTGGCTGACAGGCTTTCATTAAAAGTTTTGTCCATGCGAAGAATCGGCCAATGTTTTTTATAGGCTTTCTTCAGTTGTGTGCTCTGATTGTCGTATTCCACAATGATTCTAGTTGGTGCACTGCTCGAATCTGTGTCATGTTCTTGGTCTCTTCGCAGTCTCTTATCCTTAGGTGTTAGCAATTCTTCTCTCTTCTTCAGATGCATCCGATTTTTGGCAGTGATGATGACTTCCTTTGGGTATCCCCTTTCGAGGAATCTGAGGCTCATGTTGTTTATCTCTTTCTCCAGATCCTCTACTTCAGAGCAATTCCTTTTTGCCCTTAGCATTTGTCCGTAGGGGATGCTCCATTTCAACCTGGTCGGGTGTCCACTATTAGCATGTAGGATGCTATTGCATGCTGTTGGCTTCCTGTGGATTTTGGAGCAGAGTTTGTTGTTCTTGATAAATACTTCTACATCCAGGAATATCAATGATTGGGAACTTATTGTTGATGTAAATTTTAGAGTGATTCGGTTGTTATTCAAGGTTTCTGTGAATTTTGTTAGCGATTCCTCATCTCCGTCCCAGATGACGAACAAGTCGTCTATGAAATGACACCATAGTTTAATTTTTGGTCCCTCCGGATCTTCCTGATCTTTCTTGATCACCTCAGTTTCCCATGCCCCCATCACGATGTTTGCGTATGTGGGCGCAAAAGATGTCCCCATAGCTGTGCCCTGCTTCTGGAGGTATGTGTCTCCCAGGAAGAGGAATGCGTTGTGTGTTAGACAATATTGGAGCATATCCAATAACATTATTGAATGTTCCAGAAAATTTACAGACCGTGTCTTGAGGATCTCTTTTACAGCCTCAATGCCATCCTCATGGCGTATTGAGGTGAATAATGATGTAACATCAATTGTTGTCATTTGATAAGTCGGTTTCCATTCACAGGTAGATATTTTCTGCAAAAAAATCCATTGTGTCCCTTAAAAAGGATGGCAGAGTAGTCACGTAGTGCATCAAAAAGATGTCAATGAATCTCGATGTGGATTCTAGTAGAGACCCTATCGAGCTCACAATAGGTCTCCCTGGTGGTTTATCTAGTGACTTATGGATTTTTGGTAAGAAATATATGGTGGCCATAATCGGGTTGTTTGTTTTCAAATAGTTGTATTCATCGAAGTCAAGGAGACCCCTATCTTTCCAGTTTAACAGTTTTGAGTGGTATTCATTTGTCCATCTCTCTAGTGGATTTGTGTTTAATTTCTCATAATGATCCTGGATGAGGAGTTGCCGATTGGCTTCTTCAATATAATCCACAACATGTTAAATAACAAGATTGCCCCCTTTGTCAGAGGATTTTATGATTATAGAAGTGTCTTTTCTTAGGTCCATCATCGCTCTCTGTTCCTCCAAGGAAAGATTTTGTTTTTCACCTTGTCCGTGTTTCATGGATCTATCTGAGATCTTCATTATTTCTTCCACCATTAGTTCTTGGAATAAGTCGACCTTATTCCCTGGAGGCAGTTGTGGACAGAATTTGGAAGCTCTTTTTAGTCCACTATTTCCACCTATGTTAGTGGGTAGACCGATGTTTTCACAGAAATCTATTTCCATTTCCGAAGTGATCGTGTTATCTCTTTGGCTTTCAGAGGGGATCTCTTTGATAGATGTTAAAGTAATCATAGCAGTTAGGTCTTTCTGTGTAACTGCTGTTCTTATATGACTATCCAAGGCACATGTTTTTATGTTTTTATTGGATTGAGTTCTCTCAGCAAAGTGTTTTTTAAGTTTTACCTTCCTACAAAATTTGTAGAGGTCAATGCGGGCATTTGGTGTGTTTATTGTCTTCGTTGGGCAAAAGGAGAGAGCTTTATTCAAAAGTTTTAGGTGACTGTCAGATAATTGTTTGTTTGATAGATTCACTACTATGTTAGGCACGGACAGTTGCTTCTTAACCTTCAATTTTTCTTTCCTTTGCCTCGTTTTGGTTTTACTTCTTTTTCCGCCCCTTCTGGTTTTTGGTTTATTGGTGGTTTCTTCGGAGGGCGTTGTTCTCTTCCCCAAGTGCTGGCTCTGCCTCTTCCTCTTTGTCGCGTTATCATGTGCGCAAGTTTTATCTCCCCCTGAAAATCCAAAGGGGTTACATTTAGATCTCCTTCAACTGAGCTTACTTCCGAGCTGTCTACCTCCTCAGTTGGATCGTTGGATTTATCCACGGTTTTATCCATGCTGACGTGGCTCCTTAGTGTATCGTATTTTCTAGCGAAGGTGTAAATTCGACCATTCATATAATCAAGTCTGTCTCTCATAAATTTATTGGCTTTCCTTTTTTCTACCTCCATTTCATGCTTTGCTATCTTTTTTTCCATAGCCTCCAATGCTTCTTTGCTTTCTTCCGATGTGGGCATGTCTTCGAGTTCTGCTTCCAAGGCCACTATTGTGCTTAAAATCTTTTCAAGTTTCCTCTCTGCATGGATGATCAGGGTCCTCATTAATTTGTAAGAACATTCGTTTGTGTCTGTTTGCCAAAGTTTTATTAGGTCAGCGTCTAGGTCATTTAAGGTAGGCATTATTAGGTTCCTCAATCCTCGCGGTACTCTTTTGTATTCAATATATTTCTCCAGTGATGTTTTCTCCCACCACTTATTTATTTCCTGGATACGCTGAAATTGTAGTTCCCGAATTATGTTGGCAACTGTTCTCTCCTTTGTTTTATCTCCCCCATCTTTCCCATCTTTCCTTGCATTAGAGGACGTTGTTGGTATTTTGTCATCATTGAGAAGCTCACTCGCCCTCTGCTGGCGGTTCTTTGTTTTATCAGCCATGTATTGACTGTAGCTGGGTCGGGTTATTAATTATTATCTGTTTGATACACTGTTACACTTGTGTGGTGTGTTATTTGGTCGTAATAAGATTGGGTTGTCCTGCTCTCCTGATCCCAGGTCTTGGCCGGACCCAATTCCACGCTTACTGTCGCTTGTCTGTGAAACACCTTCGTGTTCACACGTTCATCCGAAAATGCTGCGTTGCCCCTTTAAGGAATTTCAATCCGTCAATCTCCCCGATGACGATGTGCTTTCAGTTTCTCCTTTCCGGGCAATTTGGTTAATACTTTTTCCCAATGCTCTCGGGAGTTTTGACCAGGCTGTACGTTGGTGATACGGTGAGTGTTAATTGCGTTTTATCTTGGGCTCTGTCCCCCTTCCTTCACACGCTGATTACTGCACCACACCAAGGCTTCCCTCGCCGGGGTTTGTTAAAGCCGAAGGGCGGTCACCTCTCACCCCACCCGAACACAACCTCCGCTGTGTCACAGAGTTAGGCGGTCTGACAACCACCACGACGCTCTACTCACCCCAGCTCCGGTCGCCTCCGTACTCTCCCGTTTGCTTTTCTTGCTTCGAGTCTCCCCGCAGCAGTCCTTCCACGGATCGCCAGGTCTTGCAGCAGAGGCGTCGGCCGTTATCGCGAAAATTGTAGTCAGCTGGTTTTTGATCTCGAGATCAGTTACGGCCTCTTCACCTCGTCTCGGAGTGCCTGTGTTGCGCGTCCCAGCTTGCGCGCTCGAAATTACCACAGCTTCTTCTCTCCACTTCTTGCAGATCAAAGGACACGGCACAGCAACAGTAGATTTTAGCGTTTTTAATATTATTTACACACCAGTGCAAACATAACGTGCATCAAAAAAGGACGGTCTACGCGTTTCGGCTCCTGCCTTCCACTGGACCATAGAGTCCCTAGGTCTAGACCTTGTTTAAATAGTGTGTTTAAGTGTAAGTACCCTCTACCATTTCCATGGTCATCTTGACCAACCCACCCAGCAGTATATACATGGCTTGTACATGTTAAAGGTATATACACAAAATTATGTACAATCAACGTAAAGTACTCTACTGCACGTTCAGGTCTAAACATTTTTGAAATAAAGTATTTACAAAGTATCTCCTTCGTACATATATATATATTCACCAACTTTTCCCCCAGCGAGGGAAAAAAACGGGTCGCACACCCAATAACAGTTTCAAATCCGCTTTATTTTGAGCAAGGTGGAGAGACATCGAAACGCGTAGATCAAACGCACTGTCAGCCCCTGTACTTGAAAAATAAAGCAGATTTGAAACTGTTATTGGGTGTCCGACCGGTTTTTTTCCCCTCGCTGGGGGAAAAGCTGGTGAATGTGAAGCGGCGTGGGTTCAGCCGGAGGATAACGTACCGACACGAGCGCTGCAAACCCCGGAGATTTTGAACCGAACTGGAGGATATATATATATATGTACACATCTTCCACCAATGCCGGTGAACGAGTGCGGCTGTCGATGGGCGGTCCCGCTATAGCCACCGGCAGGCTACCGTATTCTTTCCAATAATCTCCTTGCATAAGTGGCGAAACGCGTCGTAAGACTTTATTCGTCAGCCGGAATAAAAATTCCATAACAGAAGCTTTGGGTGTCCTGCGTTTTCTTCATATGCAAGGAGATTATTGGAAAGAATATATGTATACATATATATATATTAGGAAATCTGCAACATTGTATTTGGAATAACTTTGGCGCAGGTTGATGAATGTGCGTGAAATTCTCAAAGAAGATGGCCTGCACCTGGGGGTGATTAGTGAAGCAGGGGCCGAGAAAAAAGGGGTGTCCAAAAATGAGTTTTCCCTATGCAATTTTCCATAAGGACCTTTACGTTACGAACTGCTGAACGGAATTACACAAAATTTTGCAAAAAGGTAGAGTTTGGTTCGCAGATGATGCTTTTTGTTAAATGGTGTAAATCCGTGCAGTCATTCCTGAGAAAATCAAAAGTATCCGTCTGAGAATAATACGCGTACCCTTACAAGCACGAGCTGCATGCTCATTGCTGTCATCTGTCTGTCAACACTCCAAACTAGGAAGTGTTGGCAGCCATCTTGTGCCTCGGTAGAACCGAGGCACAAGAAAACTCAAAAACAAGTGAGCAAAAGACGCAAAGGGGGCAGGGTAGAAACACCCAGACCCCCAAGCCTGCTCAGTGGGCCCAAAAAGGACCCACAAGGCCCAAACAAATTGTATTTTATTTATTTTTTAAATCGTGGGATGCGGGTAGGATATGCGTATCGCGTGGAAAAAAAAAGAAAACCTGAAGCCTGCTTAAGTGCTAATTAGCCCCCGGGGAGGCCAAGTCCCGGGGGCAATGTAGTTTATTATAGTGGGGGGCCCAGAGGGGCACCCAATATTTTAAAACATATGTGCGGTGGGGCTCACGGCTCCACTGCCGTAAATGTAAATGTATGTGTGGGGGGCTTTTAGGCCCCCCTAGCCCCGGGGACCACCACCCCAGGCTTTAAAACATTAATTGAGGGGGGGTTCTGAGGCCCCCCAGCCCCGGGGACCGCCACCCCTGGGGCTTTAAAATATTAATTGAGGGGGGGCTCAGAGGTCCCGCCAGCCCAAGGACCGCCACCCCGGGGCCCCTAAATAAGAAGGGAGCTTATACAGGCCTATTTTTTTTATATTTTATTACATATATATATATATATATATATATATATATATATATATATATATATATATATATATATTTTATTTATTTGTGTACCCTCTTTGCAGCTCCTTAAACAGTATAACATATAATTTCTGCACGATCTTTCCTGTATTGGACAACAGAGTGATACCCCAGTGTGTTTGTCATCATATATGATATCTTTTTCCTCTTTTCTGTATTTGAAACTGGCTTTTTTACAGTATTCTTCTACCTCTTATGGCAATCAGTTCAACAGTGTAGCATCCGTTTGTTGCAGTGTTCTTAGCCTTGCTGATCTTTTGTTGACTTACCAGTTTGTGTACATGATCCGCCGTCCTATTTGTGCAGCCTTCTGTTTATCATCTTTTATATCTGACCTTGGTTCTTTAGTGCTTGATCAAGTGTCTTGCACATACCAGTACATCTGTAGACATGTACTTTACTCCTTTCTATTTCCCTCCCTCC
Source organism: Lissotriton vulgaris (assembly GCF_964263255.1). NCBI lineage: Eukaryota > Metazoa > Chordata > Amphibia > Caudata > Salamandridae > Lissotriton > Lissotriton vulgaris. The sequence continues at coordinate 64,526 of NW_028243473.1, read as the reverse complement.
ACCCTAATTGACAACGTAATGGGGGTATACAACGTAAGGGGCTGTGGTCGTCACTGTCTCAAGCTTGCAACACAGTAGGTAGGACAAGGATCAAGAAACCCCACCTCCACCCCACCTCCACCCCACCCTCTTGCCCCTTGTTGCCACCTCCTTTGCTATGTCTTATCTATTAAATCTCTGCACTTGACCTGGCCCTCTTCCAGTGTATTCTCCTCATAGTCCAAGCACATACAATCCATCATTTTTTCTACCCATGCTCACTCTGTGTGTGTGGTGGTATCGCCACTAGATATTGCATATTAACACCACCTTGAGTCTACCTGCCCTCAAAACACCTCCACTGGCCATTGTACATGCAGACCTTGGACCATCCTTTTCATCCATTCTTGCATCCTGAGGTGTAACCTCCAACCTCTGCTCTTCACCTCCTACTTTTCCTTTCAAATATTCAAATCCTCTTGGAAAGACCGTACCAACCCTTTAAGAGAAAAAGTAAGAAGGTTAGGGAATCATTTTATATGTGATCTCTGTCTGCCATCCTAATACCCAATCATGAAATGACATGCTTTGTACCATTTTATAATGCGATTGAGTTGCACTGTTCATTCTTGTCTGGCTTTGTGTGTCATGACCATGAAAGGGACCATATTCCTGCAAATCTTAAATAAAGCACTTGACACAATGCATAGTGACACTGTTTTTATTTATTGTATTCATTTATTGAATGTATTCATAATAATTTCCACCTAAGTTCACTTTCTTCCTTCATTTCCAAAATAAATATTAAATACATTTCTTCGGAAGTACCACATACGCCATTATTACAGTAAAGGAGTTGTAAAAATAATTTCAATGTATCACAAAATATTTTATGTGACCACCTCAAACACTGATATTACAGTAAACAAGTTGTAATAATAGTTGCAGTGTAGCTCAAAATATTAAACGTGAGGACTATAAACACTGATAGAACAGTAAACAAGTTGTAAAAATAGTTTCAATGTATCGAAATAACTAACTTCTCTTCACTGAGAACATGTTTGTATACTACTGACAGATCTTACATCTTACAGATGGAAAATGTCATTTACACAGTAAGCATTTCTTCTTGGCGTGTAGTGCTGTGGATTGACATGGTTTTCATAGTCCTGCCATATCGTGTTGTGTTAGGATGTTTGCAAGTTGTTTTTCTATGAAGAAGTCTATTTAGTCATGTGGTAAGGCTGTCTACTCCTTTTGATGATATTGTGCATGGGAATCGACTCTATTGTCATGGAGTTGCCTGACTTAATGTCATACAAACAGCATCTCACCCATCCCACTTGTTCTCAATGGAGTTCCCTTATAGACTTTGTACTCCTCCCTTAATGTACCTTTGCGTAATTGTTACTACCCCATCAACTTCCTGCCTTCCTCCCATCTTTCTCACACCTGCTGATGTCACACCATGAATAAGACGGAGCACATTTTATTTAGTTCAGCGTTAGACAGGCATGATTTTTGAGAAAATAGGCCAAGAACACCCATGCGGTGCCGGAACAAATATGAAAGTCACGGGAGGATTAATGGATTGGCCCACCACAAACCTTACACTACGATTAAATGCGAGAAAGCACAGGCCAAGTGGCGTAGCAAAAAAATGCGACACAGAAAGTGAACATTTCTCTATTATTTGTGAACAAGATCTATTAAGGTGAAGAAGGTGTAAATCAATGTGAATGAAGGTCTGCAATTTTGAATGTAAAATCCTCCAAAAATGTAGAACTTATTCAAATATCTGGTTCTGGATGTTGAGTTATGTAAGAATCTGCAAATTGGGGCATGATTAGTCCCCCTGAAGACAAAGATAAGTTCAGATGTCTCCACTATCAACTTTCGATGCTACTTTCTGTGCTGATCATGGTAAAATATGAAAGAAGATTTGATCAAGTTGACAACTTGTTACAAGAAATAAAGTCTGTTTCCTGTAGGGTTTTTGGATTTCCCGGGCATTACACAGATGTGTCCAACATGGGACGTATTAGTCGATCGCCGTAGAGGAGTAGATACAAAATACATACGTCTATGTACAAAATACATACTCTAGATAACCTTGGGACGATCGCATGTCCTCCTGAAGACGACAATACGTTCAGATGTTTCCACTCTCAACTTTCAGTGTACTTTCTGTGCCTACCATGGTAAAATATGAAAGAAGATTTGAGGAAGTTGACAATTTGGAACAAGATATAAAGTCTGTTTCCTGTAGGGTATTTGGATTTGCAAGCTATTAAGTAAGGTAAAAAGGAATTGTAAAGTATGAGTCCATAGATGGAGCCTGAGAAGCATCAGCCATATGCAAGGAAGGCTGCAGAAGCGCAAACTACACACTCTCGACTCGGTGACGAGCTTCCAAACAAATAATACAGGGCTCTTACGAGGCCCTGTAATTGAAATGAGCAAGTTGCTATTTCATGTTGCTTAGCAACTTTAAATAAGGAATTAAAGTGGCTTTGTTAAGCTTTTTATTCTACACGAATGCTAAATAAGGTAAAAAGGAATTGTAAAGTATGAGTCCGTAGAGGGAGTCTAAGAAACGTCAGCCACATGCAAGGAAGGCTGCAGAAGCATAAACTACACACTCCCGACTTGGTGATGTACCTACAAAAAATAAGAACACAGGGCTCCTACGAGGCCCTGTAATTGGAATGAGCAAGTTGACATTTCCTGTCGCTGAACTTGGAAGAAGAATTAAGGTGGCTCTATATATGAAAGAAGATTTGAGCAAGTTGACAACATTATACAAGACGTAAAGTCTGTTTCCTGTAGGGTCTTTGGATTTCCAGCCCAATATACAGAGTGGGAGCCTGAGAAATGGCTACCACATCCAAGGTAGGTAGCAAGTGTGCAAATTACCTACTCCCGACTCCGGGTGGTAGGGACGAAATGTATATGATATATGTATGTGGTCAGTCAGGTTTACTGTACAACTTGATGCTGAAAATCAGTGTTTGAGTCTCGGAGTTGCATGCACATATTGTGATTGTAGAGTAATGACGTAATTTACTCGTGCCTGAAAATGTATCGTAAATATGGTGCTCATGTAAATAGCTGGTATAGTTTGGGGTTGATTTTACACTTTATAAATATACATTTTAAAAAAAAACAAGAGGAATAGCCCACACTGACTGTCACAGGTAAGTTGGTAGCATACGCTATTTATAGCACAATATAAAGTGGTAGGGTGGAGGAGCAGCATTTTACAAACATAATAAATACACAGACACAGATAGATGGTTGAAGTGAGTACGGGCATGTGTATTTGACTCCATTTCATTACGTTGTTATTGGTAACAAGTAGAATAGTAATCATGATGTCAAATGCAGATAGTTAATCATAACGATTTATGACTTGTGTTGTACAAAGGTAGGAACATTGTATGTGGAATAATGTACAGAACATTCTATCGTAAAGGGTTCGTGAGTTGTGGTGCACTGAAGTAGATGCGGTTTGTGTGGAGCCTGTGATGATGCGTGGTTCAGGCAAAGCACACTGGTAAAAATGTGTTTTGACTATTGAATTTTTCCTTAACAAGGGCATGCGGTGATTATTTACGGTGTACTGAGTTAGTGGTACGTCTGGTGTTTATCGTGTGCTCACCTTGCGATAATGCGTGGTCTATGTGGGCTGCACGCAAACCATTTACTATTGCATACTGGACTATATGAACTTTGAGGGGAGGGGGATACTAGCATCGATGGTTATCAATTGCTCTGTAAACTAGGTCTATTGATTGCTCTCCATAACAAATTAAACAATTGCATTTCACGTAGTGCATTCTAACTTTCTCAAAATGGGTACGTATGTCTGGTGGCAATATTGAAGGTGATGTCCCAGAATTACTTGGTATTGCCGGTGGTGGAGGTACATTTTGCCGCAATTTTCTACATTCTTTGTTATCATAGATCACAGAATGCAATGATTGAAGGAGCTTACACATACTAGCAGTGTAACAGCACAATTTTTTCTTTGCTTTAAATTAATCAAGGCTGAATTTAATTCTGTCTGTAGTGTAGATGAAAAGGTAAATTGAAGCTAGTAGTCAGAACAGTTATAGAACAATGTTTTTTTTCACTTTTTTTAACAAAATCTGAATACATACAATATAATTGTCTCTGCATTAAATAAACAAGGATGAATTTCGTACAGTCTATAGTGTATATTTAAGGGTGAATTGAAGTTGTAAACCTTGCTGTCCGCAGTGTACATCTTAGGGTGGAGTGCATCATCAGCAATCATAGTAGAAGTGGAAGATCTAACATGTATGCTACGTGCATTTGATTATTCAACTACATCTATAGGTGATATAAAATAATTTTTTGAAGGAAGGATACTAAAGGGATTTTGTGTAGGTTTTCATAGGTGTTATACTTAGTTTGGTTTCCACTGAGTTAGTGGTACCTGAAACAACAAGTTTCTGGGGAGCTTGCAATGATGTGTGGTCCGGGCAGGACGTACTGATAGTAATGTTTTTTGTCTTGTGAATTCTGGCTTTGTAAGGGAAAGTGGCGATTTTGTGTAGGTTTGAGGGAGGTTACTTTATTTGGTACTGCACTTTATACGTAATGAAAGAAGAATCAGTTAAATTCATGTGGTGATGGCAGGAGGCAGCGGTTAACAAGAGCCCAAGACTACGTGACATTGATTACAGCTGCACAATATTGGTAATTTAGTGTGTGTGAATGCAGCGATGATAAGTGGTGAAAAGAGTTAGTGGCACCTGAAGCAACAAAGTTCTGTGGAGTCTGCGATGATGTGTGGTCCAAGCAGGACGCACTGGTAGCAAAGTCTTTAAAATCAAGTTTTCTAATAAATATTGGTTGTCCATTCACAGAAGTCATATATTTTCTTCTAAATAAGTCATCTCATTCAATACGATCACATGGCGATGATTTCTGGTGCACTAAGTTAGTAATACCTTTGACGCTGAGCTTGAACGTACCCTGTGATGATGCGTGGTCGGGGAGGAGGCACAGTAATTGAAGTAATGTCTTTTGTTGATTGAATTATGCGTCAATTCCATTTAAAAGGGACAGTATGGCTCACTGTGACATATAACTGTTCACTCTTCTTTGCGATGATTTATGGTGCACTGAGTTAGTAGTATCTTTGCACCTGAGCTTCTACGTTCCCTGCGATAATGAGTGGTAAAGGGGGACCGCATTCTGACCAATGTCTTTTCTCTATTGATTTCTGCGTGCATACGGCTATAAGGTGATGAATTATGGTGCATTGAGTTAGTAGTACCTTTGGGACTGAGCATGTACATAACCTGCGACGATGCGTAGTCCGGGCAGGCCGCGCTGGGAGCAATGTTTTTTGCCTAGTGAATTCTGCTTTAACAAGGCCACGTGGAGATGACTTGTGGGACAGTGAGTTAGTGGTACCTGAAGTACTCAGTGTGTGCTCATCCTGCGATGATTTGTGGTTCGGGCGGGTCACACTAGTACAATGTCTCTTGGCTATTGGAATGCGTCATGTGCAATGTAGATCGAAGGCAGTTGTCAGCACAGATATTGACCAATGCTTTTTTGCTGCAGTTAACAAAATCTGAGGACACAGTACAATTGTCTCTGCCTTAAATAAATCTAGACTGAATTCAATGTTGTTTGTAGTGCTTCTCCACTTCTGGTATCAAGTAGTGAACTCTGTTGATCGTAGTGTACATTTGAAGGCAGTACTTAGTACAGACATTGAGGAACGTTTTTTGTAGCATCCATTAACAAAATTGTCTGTGCCTTACATAAATCAAGGCTAACTTGAATGCTGTCCGTAGTGTAGATGGAAAGCTGATTTCAAGTTGCGAACCCTGCTGTCCACAGTGTAAATTGAAGGCAGTTGTTGACACAGACATAGACAAATGCTTTTTGTCACTTATTTAAAGAAAATGTGAAGACATATAGTATAATTGTCTCTGCATTAAAATAAACGAAGGCTGAATTTCCTACTGTTGAAACTTTAAGAAAATCTGAGGACATAGTGCAATTGTCTCTGTTTTAAATAAATCAAGACTGAATTCAATGTTTTCTGTAGTGCTGGTGCTCCTGGTATCTAGTTGTCAATTTACTGACCGCAGAATAGATTGAAGGCAGTTCTGAGCACAGATACTAAAGACAAATTTAGATCCAAAGCTGAATTCAAGTTGTGAACCCTGCTGTCTGCAGTGGAGATTGAAGGCACTAGTCAATACAGACATAAGTCTGCGGTGGTGTGGCGGTGAATTCTGAATCGGCCTGTTTTGAGGAGGCAAGCAGTCATGGCAGCAGCCATGTTGCAGGGTCCAGACTTTCACTGTGACGCAGTCTCTTCTCTTTGCAGAAGTGAACTACGCCTAAGGCGTAGACTAATTATTATACTGGTCTCTATTAAGGGCCTGTAATTGAAATTAGAATTAGAATAAGAATTGCAAAGCACATCTATCGAAGGCAGCAGACGCGCAAATTACCTACTGCCTTGTCGGGGAGTAGTTACCAAACAATGATTATTATTTTCAAAGAAAAAAAATGAAACTGTGCAAACAAAACAGTCTGCAACTGGAACAAATAAACAAACAAAAAATTAACGGCAGAAGCAACGGTGCTCTTGTTTGCGCCTGCAAATCAAATCAATGGACTGTTCTCCATAACATAGTGTTTCTTTGCAAAATTTGCAAAGAATAATAAGGTCTGCAAAATTGGGACGGATGTCCTGATTGTACTGTGGAAGTGCTGGCTATAGATGGTGGAGGGTCTTCCGCAGCCTGTCGCATGCAACTCTCGCATAATTGTGGGGATGAAGAGTCTTCACAAGTTTTACCATGCTGGCAGTTCCAAATAATTAGGAAAAACAGGACATTCTATAGTATCTTTAGTAGCGTTGAACAAATCTTCGAAGCTCTGAAAATCTCCAAGTAATTCATTTTCTGAACGCCACGGCTTGAAGAGTTGCAAAGGAGCTAAATAGTAAAATTCCCTTTTGTCAGGAGTATCGCAACTCAGTTTTTGGTGATTAATCAAATGTCCTTTACTTTGTTTCACCAAACATCCTTCAGAACCAATCACAGCATATATACCATTATTGATGTTTTCTGTAATATTCCTTTTAAAAGTTTAGTTTTTCAGCACTTTATAGAGACAAATGTTTTCAAGATGATGACTTCTATTTCGATAATATGTATCCAACATATTTGTTTTCACAATATCTGTACTTTCTGGCTCTTTTTCAGCTATATATTCAATTTCTTGTACAGATTTTAGTACTCGATTTCGTGTTGCAGCAAGACCTAGCCTCACCCAAATGATTGTTCTAGATTTGGAGATCTACTACAACTTACTCTGTAAAAGGACAACCAGTATTTAAAACACTTGCGCATGAAGATACCAGAAAGTCTTTGGGTAGCATTGGAAATGTTAAAATGTGGTCATATTTTGAATATAAGGAACTTATTACAAATATACGACAAGCAAATGATGCTGATTATGGAACTATTCTACAACATATAAGAATTGGAAAAGTGACTGAACATGGCAAAAAAGCTTTACAGAGACGATTACTTTCCAATTTGTTTCCAAATGAAAATATAGTTCCTGGGAAAATATATATGAAAATTGCAGAAAAAAAATCTGTAATCTGCTTAATGCCAACGTTGCATGAATATTCTATATTCAATAAAGCAATTTTAAAGTTGAAAATAAAGAAATTATAAAATTGGGAGCTATTGATAAAATAGAGCATGAAGGAATCACTAATTTTTTGACAGAAAAGTTGAAGAGGAAATTGGATTTTTTAGAGAAATTGATATCTAAAACTGCTAGTTTAGAAAATAATCTATATGCATTTATAAACTGTCGGGTAATTTTACGACATAATTTGAATGTGGAAAAAGGTTTAGTAAATGGAGCAATGGGTAAAGTTGTTGTTTTAGTTAATTATCTAAATAGAGATGGTATTGAATTTTTGAAAATCAATTTTGATCAAATTGAAGAAGTACAACAATTTAGTCGTTGTTCAGCTCGGTTTTTGCTTGTAAAAGATCTGTATGTTCGCAGAAAACAGTTTCCTGTTTCTTTGGCATATGCGGTGACCATTCATAAACCTCAAGGTTTAAGTGTAGATAATGCTATGGTGAATATTGGACGTACCGTGTTTGAAGAGGGTATGGCATATGTGGCTTTGTCTCAGGTCAGAACTTTATCTGGATTATACTTGATTGTTTTTCATGAGAGAAAGATTAGTGCAGATGCAAATTGTGTGAAAGAGTATAATAGGTTAATAAGAGAATATGCTCCCAATGTAGGTCAATATCCAGTATTTGAAAAGCGTGTGGTAGGTCAAAAAAGAAGATATGAGAATATATGTAGTGAAGGTATAGAGAAAGAAAAAAAAACATAATTGTGGAGATGAAGAGTCTTCACATGTAAATACAGTTGTCTAATAATGTCTGCTGGTTTGCCATTTCAGAATTTATGGCTTCCAGTAACTCTGCGTCATCCAGTGCTTCCAAAAAATCAACATCATTGCTTTTATTTTCAAATTCACAGACATCTGCAGTACTGATGTCCTCTGAATTAGTCTTGCTGCCTGTTATAGATTTATTTTGTAGTTCAATTACACTGTAGCTAATTTTTTATGTCTCTTCTGTAATATTGCCGTCTTTATCCTTAACAAATATGTTATGTTCTAGGTCCTAGCACAAAAACATAAAAACATCACTTTAACAGCTTTCTTAGTACATAATACAAAAGTAGGTTTACAACTATTTTGACCCCAAAAAATATTATGTAAATACGGTTGTCTAATAACATTCCAACTGTAGAGTTTTAGTATTTTATAAGGTTATATAAATATAATTGCTTATAAAGATATCCTGTTCTTAAGTTTTTGTAAAATTCAAAACCAGTCACTGCTTATGAGTATATAAAATGACTCAGGCTGTTATACTAAAATGCAGTACTAAAAAATGTCAAATATGTCTATTCACCTTACCCCATCCAAAATAGTAACTGGGTTTGCAACACACAATATTAAAGGAGTTACTTTACATTTTTTACTAATGTTACCAGTAGAGCATGAAAACAAATTGGAATACTACAGCTATCTGGAGAAGCTTGTTGTGAATTTTCAAGAGTCTTGAAGAAAATGAAACTTCTCATTATTGATGAGGTATGCATGGTATCAAAGTTAATGCTTGCCTTTGTGCATTTAAGAATGCAAAACATTCTTAAAACAGAGTACGACGTGTTATTTGGAGGAAAACATGTCATCGTTTTTGGAGATCTACTACAACTTACTACTGTAATTTTTGAATATCAAATTTGATCAAATTAAATAAGTACAACAATTTAGATGTTGTACAGCTCGGTTTTTGCAACCTTCTTAAAATGTCTGCTTCGGGCTGTTGACTTATGTAAGAAACTGCAAACAGGGTCAATATCTGGGACATTATCAGTGTCAGCATGTATTGTTGGAATGTTCAGCTATTCATTAACATGTGTCCTCCTGCCTACCCCGCCAACACCTGTAGTTGTTTCATGTTAATATTTATTTCACATATGCATTAATAACTCTATCTTACACATACTTACTCCATTATCAAACTCATGTGTGAATAGAAAGAATGGAGTTGATGCCCACTCAGAATAAAAAAGGAGGAGGAGTGACCTTACTCGCAACTTGAAAGACGTCTTCAAAGAAATACTTCTTATGATAATCCGGACACAACACTAGATGGCAGGAGTATGCAGAACATGTAATTCTACGGCTGGCAGGCAATCACCTCTTTACTTTCTTAATACATACATTGGTAACCTGAAAGCAGTAAGTAAGAGCTTGTACTCGTTTTGATACATTCAAAGTGGACCCATCAGCAGCATTCTAAATATTGAGCCTTTTTGGGAAGAATAAAAAAATTATTTGTTACTCTATTTGAATTGTATAAAGGTCAAAAGCTTTTTGTTATGCTAACTTAAATTTATTTACATAGTAAACATAGTAAACTGCCCTCAGTCAGTGGCAAAGTGGTGTTGAGTCTATTACTAGGAAGGGTGCATAGCCAGCGAATCAACATGGTGGACGCAACTCAGAAAAGATCCTTACCTTAAAGTTTTCCGTATAAATTGCTGAAGCTTTTTGGTTGCAGACACAACAATACTTTTCAACAGACTCTAAATGTAAAAAAAATGTACATTAGGGCATCATAATAGCAACGCTAACCATTGAAAACTTAATTTGAAATATATTGTTCATGTTTCCAAGTGTTTTTAAATAAAGGAAATGAGACAGTCACAACTGTCCCAAAGAAATTGTAATGGCTAGACAACGACCATAATTGAAAATTCACAAACATAATGAAAATATCAATACAATAACAATTGTTTGAAATAGGATTGGAGTTGAAAAGCAATCATAGATTTCAGAGCAATCGAGTTAGGACCATAGTAGTGGTCAGAAAAAATCATAGGAAAATAGCAATATGCTTCCAACGGGCACTATAGATTCATTCTGTAGACGTTCACAAATGTCATCCCTAAAAACCCTCTTTGATATTTGCAAGTATTGTAAAGAAGTAAGCTATTAGGATAAAGTAATGTATCTTTAAGAAATTAGGATTTAAAAAAACCATAATGGAAGTATCATTACCAGCATGCAAAAAACATCACAAAAGTAGCTGCCTGTTACTTTTGGTTACATTCTACGACTAACTGCCATGGGTCATAGTCGGGACGCTTCAATTGCTGTAGGCAAAACCCTTTAAAGACATACGGATGGTTATGTTAAATATTTAGCTTTTTTAAATTTCATAAAGAGAAATCATATTGCCAATTTTATATTTATGCAATATAAGAAATAATAAAGAGATAAAAGAGATTTTTGTAGGGAAAAGTTACCTTCAATTTAATAAAAACTCTTGATAGGTCTTAATTTTGTTACTCAGTGAATCATGAACGATTATTGTCTTGGTTAAAGGTTTCAAAATCTATAAAAAAACATTATAAAAACAAGATTTTTAGTATGGAGAGTTTACATTTTATGGTACAGATGTCTACTCTAGATACATTACAAAATAATTTTAAAAATATTGGCCTTTACATTTTTTTTTTTAATTAGGCAGTTTAAAATATTACAACCAGTCATATTTTCCAACAATAACTTTCAAAACGGACTGATAAATGTTGAAAAACTTGCACTTACCAGAAGTATCCTATGACCGCCAGTATTTGGCATAGAACAATGTCCATTTTTTCAAAAGGTACCTGTAGAGTTAAAAACGCAATCATGAATAACTTTACATTACAACCCAAATACATACGTTTAGACTTACAACTATTCGAAAACGTGAATATCAATGCAATATATATTCAAAATAAACAAACTTCCCTTGAAAAACATCTTACATTTGTCATAGTCTTCTGTCATATAGCTAATTCTTGTCTATATACTGTGTTAAGTTAGCATGAGCTTATTAAATGTTTAAACACCATTTTTCCTTTCTGCTTCATTTTGCACCCGACACATAATTGTTGTTTTAGCTTTCAACCCAGAAGAGCTTCGTGATTTACTTGAGAAATAATATGTTATTGCTCTGATATCAGTTTTGCTCGGTACACTGTCTGCACAGTGAGTGCTGAAGGCTCCAAGGATAACTCGACACGATGTTGTCGTGAGGTCTGATCTTCGCACTTCCATAGACATAACTCACATGCTGCTGCCAAAATCTGGCTCTAGGCGGGTTTTATATTGTTGTGCTGAACACACACGTAACACACTTAATGGTGCTTCGCATGCAGAGAGCTGGTGGAAGATGATGTGATCCTCTGCCACTGAGATTTTGAGGTATGGGCCCGCCCTGCTAAAACCCAAATGAGACCTTCATAGTTATAAAATACTATGCTAAATAGGGAGGGTGAGAATTAGGTGTTGTTAATTCCTATTCATTTCAGCATCTTAGTATGCTGTCACCATTCGCTTTTTATGGACTAATAACTATGCTGATAACTTTGTTGCTTATAATATGTTTGCTAGTATTGTATAAGATACTTCGTTTGAGAACCCTGCCTTAGTAAATAAAAATTTCAAATATGCACGTGTCCTCATTTACTCCACTTTCTGGTTTGCAATGATTATATAGCGAAAGAGTGTTCATGTGTTCCACGATACCTGAGGTAATCTAAGTTCATGTTCTGGTCTGTCTAAGCATTGGGAGTTTGTTATGACCAATGAGACACTGTAGCTAGCTCGGTAAGGGGATTTTGGGTACTGAGGTGAGTTTTGGGCCATCCTAATTCACCGAGGTTCCAGGTCTCTATGCACAGTTCTGTAGGAGAACGGAATTCCCGCTACACTTACTCGATTCTACTCTTAAATATTAATTCAAAGAATCACTTACTTTCAATATTTCTTTGCACATGTGATAATGAAAAGTCACATAACAGATATGAATATTTTCCTGAAAAGCAGAAGAGCGATATTTTCCAAGGAATATACAGGACGACACTGTTGTTGAAATTGCTAAACTCTAAGGTTAAAATAAAAGGTTTTCAGTACACACATTGATGAATAATTATTATTTATGGCTAGGTAACTGGAACATCATTACACCACACATCTAAATGATGTCCCATTACTTAAACAACTGTACCCTTTAATAGATTACCTTTCATGCTCGATCATGCTTCTGGGCTTTAGTGAAACCATCAGGATACACATTACGGTTTACGTAATCCAGAAGCTCTTGGTACTTAGTAGCATCCATTTCTATTTCAAATGAAGATAAACAGAAAAAAAGTGAAGAGAATTCCATGATAGATGTAAAGAAAACATTTTACATGCTCACATTCAATTACAAAGAAGTAAATAACTATAAAGGTGTGTGAATACACAATTACTAAAACAACTGTCACTCCGTCTTCATAGCTCAATCCGCCCACGAACTTTAAGCGAGGGGCAGGGAGTACCTACCATTACATGCGAGGAAGCATTTTCCTAAGCCAGAGAAAACTCACATTAACTTTGGAGTTATGGCATGCACGATTTATAACAATAGAGGTCTGGGAGGGCCACGTGATGCAGCAATAACTATTACAAACATGCACGCACGATTTAAAAGAATAGAGGCCCAGGAGGGCCACGTGACGCAGCAATAACTAATACAATCATGCATGCACGATTTATAGGAATAGAGGCCACGGAGGGCCACATGACACAGCAATAACTATTACAATCATGCACACACAATTAAAAAGAATACAGGCCTGGGAGGGTCACTTGACGCAGCAATAACTATTACAATAATGCACGCATGATGTATACGAATAGAGGTCTGGGAGGGCCACGTGACGCAGCAATAACTATTACAATCATGCACACACGGTTTATAAGAATAGAGGCCTGGGAAGGAAGGCCACATGACGCAGCAATAACTAATACAATCATGCACGCACAATTTAAAATAATAGAGGCCTGGGAGGGCCACATGACGCAGCAATAACTATTACAATCATGCACGCACGATTTATAAGAATAGAGGGCTGGGAGTGCCATGTGACACAGCAATAACCATTACAATCAAGCACGCACGATTTAAAAGAATAGAGGCCTGGGAGGGCCACGTCATGGAGCAATAACTATTACAATCATGCACGCACAATTTATAAGAATAGAGGCCTGGGAGAGCCGCGTGATGCAACAATAACTAATTAAGGGTGGGTGCAGTGCTCCGCTCCGTCCACGGAGTGTGTGTAGCATTGTCTACTTCGCGATTCGCAAAGTGGCGTAGCAGGCAACACTACATACACGCCATGGCAGAGCGAAGTTGCCTGCCACCCGCCTCCCTCCCGCCCTCTTCTAAATGCCCAAAATAATGTTAAACATTATACAACTAATTAAAAAGGACTTACCTGAGATGAGGCGCCCCGGGGCTCCCTCTTCCTGGTGTCGCACCGTCTTCTTCCAGACAAATGCGCATTTTTTCAGTATACCAAAGGATATAATGAATTTAAGTGCAATACGTACAATGTTGATTTAATGAATTGTTTTTCTAAACATTCGTTTAAACTGATTTACCCATTCAGGGCGTAATAAGAAAACACAAGATTGTCTATCAAGTGACAACTAACATCACATTAACTGTCTTCAACATTAACGAATATTGCCTTTATTAATTTGTTGCAATTTTGTTTGATTTTATTTTGCCATTCCAAGATGGCGCTCATGATTTGGATCAAGATACGTTTTCTATGTTGTTTATTATTGCTTTTATCAACTTCCGCCTTGCCGTCGCCAGCTGACACTGACGAAGGCAAGTGCTGAAACGGGTCTGTTTCTTATTTTTGTGCAATAAACCTTAACAGGTTTAACCTACTACGACTGCTGTTTCTGTATTGTTTGACTGCGGAGCTAGAATTTATATACATATACATACATATATATATATCCAAATCAAAGAGAGTTGTCCCCTCGAGTAAGGCCACACACAGGAGAATGAATTTCGGCGCTTTATTGAACAACAGCAACAGTCGAGGTGTCAGGGCAATTCATCATGAAGTTCAGGAGCCCGACGCGTTTCGTGCTAAGACACACTTCTTCATGGGCTTGGAATTGCTAACATCCGCGGCACAGTTTCTGGAGCACCTGATATTCCTCAAGGCACCGCCCCAGTGGGCGTGTACCGTCGCAAGGTCCACTGGCCCTTGTAGTGCTTCACCATCCTTCTCCAGTGAGTTAGGGCCGTGCTGTTAATTTATGCAAACATGAATCCCAAGTGGGGTATGACGACAGAGTCCTGAACAACTCACTGTACTTTCTTGCTGGTTTCGGCCTGTCTCCTGTCCCTTTTTGTGCCACATGCCTTTTGCATCAGCACTGGTCTGTTCTCTGCAGCAGGGCCTTTCTCACGGCAGGACGGGCCGTAAAGATCCAAATCAAAGAGAGTTGTCCCCTCGAGTAAGGCCACACACAGGAGAATAGCTGAACATTTCACTCATACAAAACCATTGAAATTCCCCCGTTAGAGTTAGTTCAGCTAACTATAACTCGTGTGCCCGCAATGCACTGCTATTTACATCACGTATTACATCACTCATGACATCACTGATGACATCTCAAATATCATCACGCGTCGCATCGGCGCTCCCCTGACGTCATGTACGTTTGTTTGGAGCCCTGTACACGTACTGCGCGAAAGTTTCTAATTCTTTAAAAAGATATATTTATGTATTTAATGTAAATATTAAGGGAAGAAATTATCTGGGATAATCATGAAAATATTTTTGTTTACTTTTATTAAGCGTATATTACTTTTAAAAGCAATAACGCAAATCATGGCGGTACGGCATACGTACTTGCATCGTAAGAGCACCCTAAGCGCACCGTAGGCATACGCAAAGCCATGTGACTTTAAAAGAACAGATTTGATTGGTTCATAACACTTCCTATTACAACTGTTGAAAGACCCCTCCCATTTTAATCATTCTTCTTTGACTTTCATTGAAGGAACACCTTTTAGTAAAGGAGCTGTGTCTTCATTGCTTTATTATGGCTGCCCAGCTAGAATCCACTTCAGAACACTGACGAAGAATTTGTGGCTGAAGATCCACCCACAAAAAGAAAGGAGGGGCTTGGAAGTTTTTTTTATTTCTAGACGGTGAAAAATGGTAAATGCTGCTAAAGTAACCTGCAAAATATGCTCTGTTGTGCTCTCTAGAGGGAATCAGAACAAGCATTGTTCCTTAGGGACTGCAAGCATGGTGAGGCATGTAAAAAAACAACACCCTGTAAATTTTGACCCGGCTGCATGCACCAGAGTCAGGGAGGAGATTCCACCAGCTCAAGCAAGCACATCAACAGGATCTGCAAGTCCACATCCGGACATCCGTCCTGAATTCGCCGATTTAATTATTCTTTGCAAATTTTGTAAAGAACCATTATGCTACGGTGAGCAGTCAATTGATTTAATTTGCAGGAGGAAACAGCAGCACCAATGCTCTCACCGTAATTTTTTTTTTACAACAGTGTATAGATAAGCACATACTGCCGTATGGTTCACTACAATACTGAAACAGTAGTGTGAAAGTGTTTGGTGTAAGTGTAACGATACAGACAGGGAAATTGAAGGTATAAAAGACAAGTTTGCAGGTGCATAGAAGCCGGCAAGCATAGTCTATAGGGGTTTAAAGAAGTCCATGGCCTAAGGCCTACTTTGCTCCATGATTGCTTGGGTAATGACTGGATGACAACAGTTCTGCAAGGAGAGTAACTAACTACATTTATAAGAGCATCAGTTTTACCAAACTGCATAGATAAGGACCTTCTGCTGAATAGCTCAGTACAATACTGAATCAACAATGACAGATTGTTTGCTCAAATTATAAGGATACAGACTGGGTAATAGAAGATATAAAAGGCAAGTTTGCAGGTGTATAGAAGACTGCAAGCATAGTCTATAGGGGTTTAAAGCAGTCCATGGCCTAAGGCCTACTTTGCTCCATAATTACTTGGGCACTGACTGCATGATTACAGTTCTGCAAAGAGAGTGCATGACTGAATTTATAATAGCTTCATTTTTAGCACAGTGCATAGATAAAGACATTCTGCTGAATACCTCAGTACAATACTGAATCAGCAATCACAGAGTGTTTGCTGGAAGTGTAAGGATAGAGACTGGGGAATTTAAGGTATAAAACACAGGTTTTCCGGTGCATAGAACAGTGCATGCATAGTCTTTAGGGCTTTGAAGCAGTTCATGCCCTAAAGCCCACTTTACCGTCATGAGTACTTGGGTACTGGCTGAATGATTACAATTCTGCAAGGAGACTGTCTGGCTGAATGTATAACAGCTTCACTTTTAGAACAGTTTATAGATAAGCACATGGTGCTGTATGGCTTAATATAATACTGAAACAGTAGTGTGATAGTGTTTGCTGGAGGTATAAGGATACAGACTGTGGAATTTAAGGTATAAAACACAAGTTTACTGGTGCATGAAAGACTGCATGCAAAGTCTATAGGAGTTTGAAGCAGTCTATGACCTAAGGCCTAGTAGATGATTACAGTTCTGCAAAGAAAGTGCCTGACTGAATTTATACCAGCTTCAGTTTTACCACAGTACATATATAAGGAAATACTGCTGAATAGCTCACTATAATATTGAAACAGTAGAGTGAGAGGCGAAAGTCTAATGATACAGACTGGGGAATTGAAGGTATAAAAAACAAGTATTCAGGTACATAAAAGACTGCATGCATAGCCTATACAGGTTTAAAGCAGTCCATGGCCTAAGACCTACTTTGCTCCATGATTACTTGGGTACTGACTGGATAAGTACAGTTCTGCAAGGAGAGTATCTGACTGAATTTAAAAGAGCTTCATTTTTAGCACAGTGCATAAATAAGGACATTCTGCTGAATACCTCAGTACAATACTGAATCAGCAATCACAGAGAGTTTGCTGGAAGTGTAATGATATAGACTGGGAAATAGAAGCTATGAAAGACAAGTTTGCCGGTGAATAGAAGAGTGCATGCACAGTCTATGGGGGTTGGAAGCAGTCCAAGCCCTAAGGCCCACTTTGCACCATGAGTACTTAGGGAATAGCTGAATGTTTATAATTCTGCAAGAAGAGTGTCTCAAACCATTATTATTATATAATAATACATGTATTCTTGTAACATCTCATAATTTAATAGAGCTTATAAAATAATTTCATCAGGTATTTTCCTGGTTATTAATTTCAAAAGTCATATGATCATACTCAATGTCATCTAATGCTTCCACAAAATCAGCATCCAAGGTTTTGTCTAGGAAATCACAGCTGATATCTGCAGCACAAGTTTTTTCCTCTTCATTCTCGCTGCCAATGAAAGGTATGTTTAGCTCTTCTATGAGAGTGTTACTAATTTCCAAACCGACTTCCATATTGTTCTGTTGTTTTTCCATAGTGAATTTCTTATGTTGTAGGTCCTTGTACAAAAACATAAACACTTCATTTCATCATGTTTCCTATTACATAACACAAAACTAGCTTTATCAACTATTTTGCCCTTTAAAAAATATTATACAAATACCATTCTCAACTATTTTATAAGATTATATTAACATAATTATTTATGTGAATGTTCAGTTATAAAATGTTCTTACATTTTCAAGCCAGTCACTCCTTATCACTATAGGAAAAAACTAAGGCAGGTATAATAAAATGCAGTACTAAAAAAATAACAATATGTCTATTCACCTTACCTGTTCCAAACAAGTAGATGTGTTGTAGTAAAATGCAAAGAATACTGGTACACTCAGTATATATTTTTTAATTGTTCAAATGTCTTTAAAAGATACAAACCATCTTTACACACTTATGTACTCCATCCATGTTTTGTTACTTCAGCTCTGTAGAAGCACATTCCATCAATGATTTATAACAGTTACTTATACTTACCTTCAAAATAATAAAAAAATATCTATATATATAAAAAGGAATGTATGTCTGTTTGTTTGTATTTTATGCATTACTACACCATTCATCTGATTGGCATGAAACTTTGGGAAGTTGTTGAGTATACTCCCCCGAAGATTTCGGGCAAAAAAAAAAAAATACTAAAAATAAATTGGTAAAAGTTGTTGAGTTCACTCCCGCGAAGGTTTCTGGCAAAAAAAATAAAAAAATAGACAAAAAAATTGTTAAACATCGGCCCCCCTGGCCCACAAGGTCCCTCATATTCTTTACAATACTGAACATTTACAGTTTCCGGTGCGACTCGCTTTTACAATGACCATCAACAAAGCACAAGGACAATCGCTGCAAGTGTATGGACTAGATTTTGAGAATCTGTGCCGTCACATGGACAACTGTATGTGGCCAGCTGACGTGTTGGAAAACCTTCTGATTTATTTGTGTACGCACCAGACGGTAAAACAAAAAATACTGTGTATCCACAAGCACTTGAATAAATAAACAGAATTAAAACAACACTTTAAAATGTTTTCCATATTAAAATGAATAAGTTTCAATAAAAATGACACAATGTAAATTGAATGTTATCATAACAAGTTCCCTTAAATTTCCTTTCGTCTGAGATCGCAGCAACGCTAGTATATTATAAAATTACCATCTGTGTAAAACTAAAAAAAATACAGTTACAATATATCTTTCACAACACAAAATAATTTGTAAAGCATTTCATTTGCCTTTTTTGCTGTTCTCGGAATATATAAAAGTTCACTAGAAACAGTGAGTTCAATAGTACTCATCACATAACAGCTGGCAAAAAAAAGACAATCAATAAGATTACCTTAAAAAAAACATTTAACATTCTCAGGAACAATCTAAAAAATAGAAATAAAACATATATTAAATGTTTTTTCTAACAGCAATTTCTTACACGACTATGAGATATCTCAAACAATCTTAAAATAACAAAACACTATCATTAATTTTCATACACTGCAAATAAAGTTACTTACAAATATCTGCTGACAAAATATACAACAAATAGTCCTTAATGGTTTTATATACTTTTCCTCATGGCCAAATAGTATATCTCAAATTCTTGCTTCAGAAGTTCTTCAGTACTAATCCTCAGCAACCGTCTCCCACCTTTCTGATCCAAAACCACTGACATCATTTGCAACGTCCCCCAGGGCTCATCCCTCAACTTGACACTATTCAACATCTACATGGCACCCTCACACAAGTGGCCCGCCATCACAACCTAAACATTATCTGCTAAGACAACGACACCCAACTCATCTTCTCTCTCACCAAGGAGCCACATACCACCGAAAGACGTTACGAACTGCATAAGGATCAACTCTCTAAATCTCAACTCGGACAAATACCTACAACGACTACAACGAGTCCAAAACACTTCCGCCCGACTGATCATCAATGTCCCCTGCCGCAGCCACATCACCCACCGCCTGACAGATCTACACTGGCTTCATGTCAACACGAGGATCACCTTCAAGCTCCTCACCCTAACTTACAAACTACTCTACAACACCAGACCAACCTACCTTAACAGCAGCCAGACATTTTAAATAAATAGTGTAATGTCCAGATGTTGTAGAACGTCCATCATGAAAAATAATTGCAACAGCTACAAAAGTTCTTCCTGATATTGATACTTGAGTAGCTACAAAAATTTTAGTTAAAGTTTCCAATTTTCTTCCATCAGCTCTACAGTGTTGCAGCATTAAAATTACATACTGTCCATATCTTTGTATAAATAATGTTGATGACTTTTCTGATTTACATTGGCTACACTCCATGTTTTGACTTGCTCCTCTAACTAAATTGTTAAAAGACACTGATTCA
This sequence comes from Lissotriton vulgaris, assembly GCF_964263255.1. Classification (NCBI taxonomy): domain Eukaryota; kingdom Metazoa; phylum Chordata; class Amphibia; order Caudata; family Salamandridae; genus Lissotriton; species Lissotriton vulgaris. The sequence goes on along the minus strand of NW_028243473.1, from coordinate 44,203 downwards.
CAGTCAGGTAAAGTCAAATATATGAATCTTTCAGTGTCTATGTTAGTGCTACATGTAAACAAACAATTTTCACAGCCATGTTACCATTTATAAGAAAGGCCAAAAAGGTTTTCAATATCTATACCTTCCAATACAACAAGCATAAACATTAAAAATTCCTGACAATCTTGCTGAAAATTTTGCGTAAATTGAGTAGAACCAGAACATATGTCCAAAACATTTCGAATATCAGAAACAGTTGTATTTTACTTTTATCACTACTACATTTCTCATAAACAGAATACAACAACGAACAGAATTTTTCTCCCCGATTTTCAACAATTTGCTGTTGCAAACTTTCAAGAAAAAAACAACATTAACAACTACATTAGCATAGCAGTTGACACCAGAACTATTTATAAACTCCATAACCAACATTCTCTTCAACACTGTCCTTTTTCTTTTTGCTTGCAATCACTAGTTCATCTTGTTTTGTTTCTTTCTCTACAGTTTCACTGCAGATATTCTCAAGTCTTCTTTTTCCACCTACCACATGCTTTCAAATACTGGATATAGACCTAAATTGGATGCATATTCTCTTCTTAACCTATTATACTCTTTCACACAATTTGCAACTGCACTGACCTTTGTCTCATAAAAATCAATCAAGTAAAATCCAGATAAAGTTCTCACTCGAGACAAAGCAACATATGCCATACCCTCTTTAAACACGGTACTTCCAATATTCACTAAAACACTATCTACACTTAAATCTTAAGATTAAGAATGGTCACCGCATACGCCAAAGAAATATGAAACTGTTTTCTGCTTACATACAAATCTTTTACAAGCAAAAACCGAGCTGAACATCGACTAAATTGTTGTACTTCTGCAATTTCATCAAATTTAATTTTCAAAAATTCAATACCATCTCTATTTACATAATTAACTAAAACAACAATTTTACCCATTGCTCCATTTACTAAACCTTTTCCACATTCAAATTACGTCGTAAAATTACCCTACAGTTTACACATGCATATAAATGATTTTCTAAAGCAGCAGTTTTACTTATCGATTTCTCTAAAGAATCCAATTTCCTCTTCAACTTTTCAGTCAAAATAATAGTTATTCCTTTGTGTTCTATTTTATCAATAGCTTCCAATTTCATAATTTCTTCATTTTCCAAATTTAAAATTTCTTCATTGAATATAGAACATTCACGCAGTATTGGCAATAGCAGATTACAGATTTGTTTTCTGCAATTCTCATTTATATATTTTCTCAGGAAGAATATTTTCATTTGGAAACAAATTAGAAAGTAATCGTCTCTGTAAAGCCCCTTTGCCATGTTTAGTCACTTTTCCAATTCTTATATCTTGAAGAATAGTTCCATAATCAGCATCATTTGCCTGTCACATATTTGTAATAAGTTCCTTATACTCAAAATATGACCAAATGTTAACATTTCCAATGCTCCCCAAAGACTTTCTGGTATCTTCATGCACCAGTTTTTAAACACTGGTTGTCCTTTTACAGGAGTTAGCTGTAGTAGATCTCCAAAAACAATGACGTGTTTTCCTCCAAATAATACGTCACACTCTGTTTTAAGAATTTGCTGCATTCTTAAATGCACGAAGGCAAGCATTAAGTTTGATACCATGCTTACCTCATCAATAATGAGAAGTTTCATTTTCTTCAAGACTCTTGAAACTTCACAACAAGCTTTTCCAGATAGCTTGTGGTATTCCAATTTGTTTTCATGATCTAAAGGTAGCATTAATAAACAATGTAAAGTAATTCCTTTATATTGTGTGCTGCCAATCCAGTTGGAGCAGTGACAACACAAGACAAATGCGACTTAGTTGTTTTCTGTAGAAAAGTTGTGATTACTTTAATTAAACAACTTTTGCCTGTTCCAGCTTGTCCACTCACGTACATTCGTATAGGTTGAAATGATGAGCAAGAGCACTCTTTCTTCTCATGAAGTAATCCATGTTCAATCTTTTTCTCACTTGCTCATATATTTGTTTCGGCTCCACATTTAGTTGTTTTTCCACGTTCCCTAACTTTGTTACATCTTCTTCAGCTTGATACATTGCTGTTTCCACCTCTTCCATAGCAGTTGCTGCTTCATTTTGAACAATTGGTTCTCCTACTGGATCCTGACTCAACGGAGCAGAAGTTTGACTGTCTTGAGAACTGTCTCTAGCAATCTCAGTGGCAACTGTAGCTTCTTGCTCAATTTCGTCGATCAACATTTTCACATAATTAGCAAAAACAGGACATTCTATAGTATCTTTACTTGCATTGAACAAATCTTCATAGCTCTCAAAATCTCCAAGTAATTCCAATTCTGAACGCTACCGCTTGAAAAGTTGCAAAAGAGCTAAATAGTAAAATTCCCTTTTCTTAGGAGTTTCGCAACTCATTTGCGGTGATTAATCAAATGTCCTTTTCTTTGTTTCACCAAACATCCTTCAGAACCAATTACGGCATATATACCAATATTGATGTTTTCGGTAATATTCCATTTAAATATATAGTTTTCTAGCCCTTCATAGAGACACATGTTCTCAAGATAATGACTTCTATTTGGATAATATGTATCCAACATATTTGTTTTCACAATATCTGTACTTTCTGGCTCTTTTCAGCTAAATATTCAATATCTTGTCCAGATTTAAGTACTCTATTTCGTGTTGCAGCAAGACCTAGACTCACCCAAATGATTCTTCTAGATTTGGAGTATAGACTTGCAGATGATAAACGATCCGAACATTCATACGCTCCAATTTCTCGATGAGATAACATCTTCAAACTGTAGCTATAATTTATTACTTAGGCTCTTCTCGTGGGAAATCTCTTCCCACATTTCCTTCAATTCTGTCTTTTCTGATTTCGTTATGTATTGAATATCCATGTTAGCATTCCACATGAACAATATTACTGGGTTGTAGTCATTTATGTATTTAGACTCTTCATTTCTTCTTAAGTTGTAGGTATTTTTTGGAGACTTTCTTGTGATAGTATGTCGCAAAGATGACATAAAACTGTTCACTCTTCCTCTCGATATTACAGGATGTGGAAATCCATAACGATATTTGGTGTAGAATTTGTCCTTAGATTTGTACTTTTGACAACAGTATTTCCCAAATGATGGCTTTGGAATCGTAAGACTTGTTGTCTTAAGTCCTTATCTAGTGTACTTTTGGGTATTTCACATGTAGCATATCTTCAATAAAAGACAACACAGTATCATCTGAGTCTGTTCCTAATTTGGGAGCATCTTTGATCCATATTAGCATATGTATGTGAGGAGCACCTCTCGCTTGATACTCCTTTCTCCAAAAGAAATCCATAACCTCTCCAAGAGGAGGATCTTTTTCATTGGTGATAAAAGATATCATAGCTACAAATCGATGATTGAAATACCTGCTTACAACAACTGGATCCAAAGAGCACAATTCTCCAGGTGTTTTGTATTCAATATTTAGTATATTTGGATTTGCCTCTCGAAGAAATTGAAGTTAATCATCCCAAGCATATTCAGCACAGCTTAGAGTAAGGAACAATGTAGGGGTTCCTAAGTTCCTTAACATACATTTAAGTTCTCCATGATGACGGTACCAGTACTCGTTAGTACCACGCTGACATGCCAGGAGATTAATTAGCTGAGATTCCAAACCATTATCTTTCTGCAGTGCTTCATCCATAAATTCCTTTGCCGAAACATTTTGCAGATGTACACCTGTTTTCAATATATGGTTTACTGCATAAGAAAGTCCAGACAAATCACTCTCAAACAAAAGATGAAACAAATACGGAATACATTGTTGAAATCTCGGATCCTCTGCATACAATCTTGATGTCCGTTAATCAGATGCCGGAATCTGAACAGGTAGGTCCTCTTTTTCCTGTGTGAAACAACTGAGGGAAACGACGAGCTTCCAAGCTTTTTCCCCATACACTAATGGGACTTCCCTTTGCTTCTTTCATTTGGAATAACTCTATAGTATTCCCCATCACTTCTTTAGAATGAAGTGGATGAACACTGTAATATTCGTAGATTTCTTCAGTTCTGGACACATCCCCTTTTTCAATTTGTCCAGATGGTGAGTAACTATTTTCCTCTACAGTTATTTATTCTTCTCTCACATGCACATTTTTATAATATTGATTATTTTTTACCAGATACAACGTTGCCTTTTTCACTTTCCTACCATCCACTAATTCTTGCCAGATTTTCTTACTCTTAGTAGGAATGCCTTTAACAAGAATAACCAATGATTCGTCTTCTACATTTTCTACACCATTTGTTTCAATATTTTTCTTTAAATCTAGAGACAAATATACAACTCTTCCCTTTAATCCTCTCTGTAAATCTGAAGGCAGCAATTTTCCTGTCTTAGGCTCCATACGAACAATAGCCTGAAATGGATGCACACATTGAATAAGAATAGACTCATAAGTGTTTAAATCTATCAGTTCAAAAGGAATATTTACCAACTCAAGATTATTATGCACAGCTCTAGCAAGCATTTTTTTCTCATCTAATTTATTATAACAATATTTCCAAATACGCTGATCAGAACTCAAATCAAAACAATTCTCTACCATCAAATAAGTGGCAAATTCCATCCACTCATTATTATTTTCCTTTTCACTTTTTAAATACAGATCAACAGTCCTGGTCTGATTTTTAAAATGAGTTCGTCGACAACAAATACAAGAATAATTTGGACTTTCACCTGAAATCACCTTAAACTTTGTAATTTCTTGCACAACATTTTCTGCACTACAATGTTGTACATTCTCTTCCACATATCCTTCTATTAATGTATCAATTTGTACACTGTCTTCCTCTGGACCAAAGTAACTAACCTGAATTTCATCATAAACGTTCATTACATCTGATACAGATCCAAGCAAAAGAGCACTGTTCAACTTTTTTAACATTAGTGCTGTACTTTTTGCATAATACAAACTTCTGACTAATTTCCTCATTTCAGTATGATGTACTGCTAACATCCTCCTGAAATGATGAAAAACACACTTTTTCAGAAAGACAAGCCAGAGAATGACCTTGCAAACCAGTATTTTCTCTCACTCTGCAAGGGCCTAGTCTTTGCAACATCTTAATCTTTAGTTTAACACTTTTCTTAGTATAGTTATGTAAGAAATTGCATCGAAAATCAATAGGTTCGTGCCGTACACTACAAATACTACTGCAATTCCAAGTGTACACTGGAGCTTTAGGACGTCTCCCTAAAACTTTATCAGCTAACACCTCTTCTGCATTTCTAGGAACAATTTTCTGTTTCTCAATAGGACAACCATTTGTAACCTCATAAGCACAACCACTGGTGTCAACTGCATGCAACAAATCATTACTATGAAGATAAATCTCTTCATTAAAAAAGGCTCATAACTTGAGCTATGTTTCCATTCACCCAAAAAAACCTCAATAAAATTACTTACGTTAATTACTCTTCTCCACTTACTTTTGGCCTTCATTAAATGGATTCGCCTATCTAGTGATCAAATTCTATCAATTATTAAAACAAACAATTTTTTTTTAATTCCAAAGCTTTCTCAACTAATTTTCTATATGTTTCTTCTTCTTATAAAATGCAGTTTTTTTAAATATTTTTTAACTTCCTTGATCAAATTTGACTAAACTCTATTATAAAACATTCTTTTTCTAATTTCCTGAAACTGATTCATCCTCCTTTGACTATACACAGATTTTTTACAAGATGAATTCCCATGGTTTTTTATTTGCAAATACAGAATTTAAATTTTTCACATTGTGCAGACTCCTCTTCGTGTTTGATAATTTCCTCAAAAAAATGTTCGTTCTCTTACCAGGACTTTTTTTCTTTTTGTTCACACATTGTTCTTCAGGTAAATCTTGTGGATAACTTCTCTTTAAATAATAAACTTTTTTTGTTGTTGCCTCTTTTCACTTTTTGAAGGCATGATTAATTTTTTTCAGTGTTGATAAATAGAACCTATTATAAAACAGTGGAGTATGAGGAGAGAAAGGTGAGAATGAATAAAGAGGGAGAATATCAGGAGAGAGTGCGGAGTATAGGGAAAGCGAGGGGGAGTGTGAGGAGAGAGGGTGGAATATGAGAAGAGAGAGGAGCATGAGAAGAGAATAGGAAGTATGTGCAAAGAAGATTGAGTACAAGAAAAAAGGGAGAATATAAGGAGAGAAGAGTATGTATAAGGAGGGAGGAAGGAATATAAAGAGAGAGAGAGACAAAAATGTGGAGAAAACACAAATATAAGGGAAGACTGAGTGTATAAGGAGAAAGGGGGTACTATGAGGTATAAATGGGGTGGCACTCAGGTGGATACAGTCCTTCTTGTCGGAGAGGGGTTTTCAGGTTAGACAGTGTGAACACTACTCTAGAGTGTTCAATCTCGATCAAGGGGTTCCCCAGGGCTCTGCCCTAAGTCCCACCCTGTTTAACCTTTACGCCTCCCCTGTAGCTACTATTGTGGAAAGATATGATATCCAACTAGTATCTTACGCTGACGACACACAGCTGGTCATCTCTCGCGTCACGGGCACCCGGAATTGCGGCCGCCAACTTCAGTGCTTGCATGCAGGAGCTCGCCTCCTGGATGTCTAACAACTGCCTGAAGTTGAATGGCTCCAAGACTGAAGTGCTCGTGGTGGGGTCCTCGGCATGGTGGCCTGACTGTCTGGGCCCTACTCCTGTGCCGTGTCAACAGGCCAAAAACCTTGGGGTACTATTTGACTCTGATTTGTCATTTGCTCCCCAGGTTAATCGGGTAGTTGGAATGTGCTTTGGGATACTCAAGACCATACGTAAGGTCCTTGACCTGCTCCCTGTGGGTGCCAGACAGACTCTTGTGCATGCCTTGGTCACATCGAGACTTGATTATGCCAATCTCCTATATCTGGGCATTACGGCCAGAAGTCTCAACCGTCTCCAAGTATTGCAAAATGCCACAGCCCGGCTGGTGCTAAGGCTCACCAAGAGAACGTCCTCTCAAGCTGCTCTAAAGTCCCTTCACTGGCTGCCGATCCGTGAAAGGATTAAATTCAAAGCTTTGTGCATATGCCATCGCATCTTAGGAGGTAGGGCACCCGCCCCCCTCAACTGTCTCATCACCCCTTATAAACCAGAGCGGATGCTTAGATCCTCTGGCACTGGTCTGGCTGCTGTCCCCAAAATCCGTAAAGCTCGTATGGGGGGCAGATCGTTTAGATTCCTCGCAGCCAAGAACTGGAACCTGCTCCCAACTGAACTACTCCTTGAACCCTCTGAGGCTAAATTCTGCAGAGCCCTCAAAACCCACCTTTTTCGTCTAGCACTGCCCTAACTTCCCACTCTTCAACATGCTCACTCTCAGCGCAGGGACACGCCGGAGAGCGTAACTAAGCGCTTTATAAAATTCTAAAATAAATAAATAAATGAGGAGACAGTAAGAACTATGAAAACAGGGGTGAATATGAAGACAGGAGAGAATATGAAGAGTAGGGGAAGAATGGAAAAAAGGGTCAAGTATGAGGAGAAAAGAGAAGTATAAGGAGAGAGGAATGTGTATGAGGAGAGAAGGGAGAGTATGAGAAGAGAGAGGAAACAATGTGGAAAAAACGGGAGTATAAGAAAAGAGAGGGTGTATTAGGAGACAAAGGGTACTATGAAGACATAGAAAAAATATGAACAGATGGAAGAGTATGAGGAGTAAAGGAGGTATGAGGAGAGAAGTGGGAGTATGAGGAGAGAAAAAAGAGTATAAGGAGAGAGAGACGGAGTGTGAGGAGAGAGGGGGAATATGTAGACAGTGGGGAGTATAAGAACAGGGGTAGTATGAGAAGACACAGGTGAGAATGAGGAAAGAGGGGGAATATCAGGAGCGAGTAGGGACTATAAGAAAAGAGAGAGGGAGTGAGTGTGTGGAGAGAGAGGGGAATATGAGAAGAGTATGAGAAGAGAACAGAGAGTATGTGCAAAGAGGGGTGAGTATAAGAAGAAAGGGGGAGTTTAAGGAGAGAAGAGTATATATAAGAAGAGAGTAGGGAATATGAAGAGAGACTGTGAGAAGGATGTGGAGAAAAGAGAACTATAAGGGAAGACTGAGTGTATAAGGAGAGAGGGGGTATTATGAGAAGAAAATAAGAAGTATGAAGACAGGGGTGAATATAAAGACAGGAGGGAGTATGAAGAGTAGGAGAAGTATGCAAAAAGAAGGGCAAGTATGAAGAAAAAGAGAAGTATAAGGAGAGAGTAGTGTGTATGAGGAGAGAAGGGAGACTATGAGAACAGAGGGGGAAGAATGTAAAGAAACTGCAGTGTAAGAAAAGAGCGGGTGTATTAGGAGACAAAAGGTACAATGAGAAGACAAGAAGAAGTATGAGGAGATGGAGGACTATGAGGAGTGAAGAAGGTATGAGGAGAGAGGTGCAAGTATAAGGGAAGAAGAAAGAGTATGAGGAGGCAGAGAGGTACTATGAGGACAGAGGGGAAGTATAAAGAGAAAGGGGTCTGTATGAGGAGAGAGGGAAGAGTATGACAAGAAAGGGGAGTGAATATGGAAAAAGAGGCAAATATAATTCCTTAATGTACACAGACGCACAGTGTGATATTAGACAAATAAATATGAGACCATGCATTTTACTAAAACACATTTACTACTGTAAAACGGTTAAGTGACTGCACACATCCCATGTATATAACTACTACATTTCAAAGAACAACACTGACTAATTTTGCAAATATGGCGGCGGCTCACTAGTCCGCTGTGAGACACTCTCCTGTGCCAAGTCGAACGAATGGGCTAGGAGAAGGGTCAGGACCTTGCAACACCCATGGAGGCACAGTGATAAGCGACCCTAGCAGATGCAGCTAGTGACGACATCAGCAAATAATTGTTTGCTTTACAAGGTTAAAAAGAATGAATAATGAGTGGCGTCTACCTTAAAGCATCTGGAGACTCGTCATTTTTGCCGGTGCAGTCTCGCTCACGACTCTACTACATCGCTTCAGCCCTCGGCCTTACGGTGTTAAGGCTCTTCATTCAGCTCTGCGATCAGTCCAGAAGTGCACCTGGTAATGGCTACACTCAAGCGGAGACATCGATGGCTCCGAAAAATGCTGCAGCGGTGGCAGCTGCCTCGAAAACCCGGGCAGCCAAGCAAGCGCTCCGCAATCAAATATTAGGTGCAAGACGCGCTGGCTCGCTGACAGATGAAGCTGTCGGATCAGACGGGGGACAGGCCCAGCTCCAGCTCCATCCAAAGCAACTGAAAGTAGCAAAAAACATTAACACTCCGGGCCCAGGTCCCTCCGTTGTAGACCTGCTTCGGAAGACGCCGGCCGGAGCTGCTCCCCCCCCCCTCCGTGCAACACGCAACAAGCGGGACGCTGATTGCAGAGCCGCCAGTAATCCCGGCGGCGCTCTCTAACACGGATTCGTCGGTGGCAGCAGTAGCAGCATCCCTGCCTGAGCTATTCACAGGAGCAAGCCCCACAGTAAGTTCTCCACCGTCAGGTACAGCCGTAGCTACAGCTGGCCCGTCATTACCGCCGCAATGCCCAACAGCTACAACAGAAGGGCCAGGGAGTTACACTGCAGAGGCAGCGGTAGCAGAAAAGACTACTGCAATATCGGCGCAGTCACATTTACAAGCTCCAGAAACTATAGCGGGGACAGATATACCGATTCAAGCACGAGGCCCAATAACAGCTGAGCCTGCAGTACTCACTCCAATTACAATTGCCCCCACAATTGGCACAAGCTGCATAGCGAATATGCCCACTCATCCACAGCTTGAAACGCACTCTGTACTACCAAACCTGGCAAACGTGGGGGGCAAACTAACATCACCTTTTCTAGTACAAACACTTGCTCAGACTCAAGGCGCTTCTGCATCAATGGGAAAGGAAAATGACGAAGAGTTAACATTGCCTATGCCAGATTATACTGGTGGAGCCGGAATCGCGTCTGACACAGATTTGGAACCTCTTGAATTCTATACTATCTCTGAAGGCCGCGAGGATCTAGGCTGGCACCATGACTTAGATTCTGATTTAGACCCTCTATCCGATCTGCACACAGGTTCCAGTACCAGCACTCAGGATAGTGATGTGGATGAACTATTGGGGGAAGCTACAGTGGGAAGACACACAGTGATTAAAAAAAAGAGAAGCCATCATGGCCCAGTAGGCCCTCACCGGGAATGTATTCCTGCAACAGCCTCCAGCTCTCAGGGGGCTTCTTCCTCGAAGGAGCAAGATACTACCTTAACTGCGGTAATGGACATGGTGCTGCAGGCAATCGCATCCCATAGAGAACAAACTTCTAAGGATGGCCGGAAAGCTCAGCAAGCTCTACAAAAGGTACAAGGAGTGGTGCGTAAGCTTTCAAAAACAGTGGCAGCTTCCAATGCAAGAATGACCGATATGGAAGATCGAATTGTGGTTATTGAGGCTGAAGCAACCGTGGTGAAAGAGCAGGTTGATGCCCATGACGCTGAGCTGACTGATGTAAGATGGAAGCTTGAGCAGATGGAAAATCGTATGCGTCGCAACAATCTCCGAATACTGGGAGTTCCTGAGAAAAGTGAAGGGGACAACATACGCGTTTTTGTGATCCAACTCTTTAAAGACACTTTTCCCGAGTTATCCTCATGGAATTGGGAACTGGAAGTTCAGCGTGTCCACAGAACCCCCGCTACATTACGGGCTTTCAATTCGCAAAGCAAATATCCTAGGGCAATTCTGGTCTATTTCGGCAACTTTTTGTTACGTCAAGCCATTGCAGAGAAAGCGAGACCTGAGGCCCATCGGTCCCGAGGTGACATCTCATATTTTGTCAGACCGGATTTCTGCCACACAACTGTGGAGCGGAGATGGCGACTCCGTCAGTTAATCAAACCCTTTTTGGACAAAAAAGCTAAGGTTTATTTGAATAATCCTGCTACACTTAAAGTGCTGTATAATGGTCAGGTAAAATTTTTTTCCTCCGAAATCAAAGCGAAGGCCTTTTTAGATAGCCTGACCTAGATTTTGAATTAATAGTTTCTCTTCCTAAGAATTCTAAATGCAATGTTTATTATGATTACTGTATAACCCCCGGACGGTGGGTTTTGTTTAACGACATAGGAGGAATAAGCATATTTGAAGTCCTAAACTCAATACCAACTCCTATCTTTTTTTGATAGTCGCATAGAATGGGATTAAGAATATGTTGTTTCTTCTATTATCGCTACAATGAATTATCGGTCAGCATTTATGGGTTCTTTTATCTGGCTCAATGGGTGCCACAGGGTTCTAGTATGATTATTCAATTTTTAGCTTTACATGTCTCCTGTTTTATACCTTTCTGTTAGCCTGCACATGTGGTATTAGGTGTACATGGAAATAATAATAAGGCACGGAGCAGGGGTGTCTCTCCATCACTACAGACTCTAGTCTATATGCCTCAAAGGGTGGTGTGCGGGGGGAGGCGGGGAAGGCCTTGGGGAAGGCCTTGGGGAGGGGGTCGAGGAGGGGGGTGGGAAGGGGGGGGGGGAAAATAAAAAAAATTGGCAAATTCAGTCACAGGCTACGCTGCACAAGGGGAAAAAACTGTAAAAAGCAAAACTGTATTACGCACCTTAAGGAGAATGGAGGTTTTAAGCTCCAACACACTAAACCTGGGTTAGTTTTTCAAGTTAATAAATGGGGAGAATAAGTCTATGCACGTGGAACGTGGCAGGCCTCAATCATAAAGATAAAAGGGCCCAGCTATTTCAATTAACACGACAAAATCCAGTTGATATAATATGTCTCCAAGAGACACATATAGCATATTCTGACAGAGATTTACTCAAATTACCTGGTTATAATCTAATGGCAGCTACATCCCAAACATCCAAAACTAGAGGGGTAGCCATTCTAGCCAAACCTATAATAGGTCCCCCAATTCGTAAATTAGCCGATAAACATGGTAGATGGGTCATAATTCAGCTTCAGCTGGGTATTACTATCTGTGCAATCTATGGCCCAAATTTAGATGACCCTGTTATTTTTCGGGAGCTCGAAATCGAATTGGCCTCTTGGTCTGGCTTTCTGGTTCTCTGCGGAGATTTTAATATCGACATAGGGTTGTCCTCTGGGAACTATCTATCCCCAAATTATAAAGGGCGTAAACCAAAGGTATACACCGCACTGGGTCAGATGATGAAAAGTCATAATTTGGTTGACGTCTGGGGTCTACTCCAGGGGCCAAATGCAGATGGTTTTACTTATTTCTCCTTCCCCCACAATAAATACGTTAGAATCGATTATATTATGTCAACTATAGAGGAGAAGGATATCATAGAAATAACTAAATCCCCGAAAACTATATCTGACCACAATGCGCTGACCTTTACCTTCGATACAGCTAATTTAGTCAAACCAATAACACAATGGACTTTTGACAGGAGGTTACTGGTTAACCAGGAATACATAACGTATATTAAATCATGGACCCAGTCCTTTTTTGAATGTAACCAGTTTAGTGCATCTCGTATAATAGTTTGGGATTGTTTTAAAGCAGCATTGAGGGGAGAGACTATCTCATTTGTAGCTAATAAACGAAAGAAATAAAAGCAGACTAACATTCAACTGATGCAAGAACTTTCCAATCTCGAGGCCCTCCATGCCTCCCAGTTAAATCAGTCTCGAAGAGGGCAAGTCGATCCTACCTTAGATCCTGGGAAAATCTTAAATAAAATAATGATTCTAAAAAATGAGATTAATAGTACGCTAATTCAAAAAGCTGCAGAAACCTACCAGGCTAATAAGGCTAGATTGTATGAATCAGGGGAAAATGTGGGGAAGCAGCTAGCATTACGTAATCGACAAAAACAATCACTAGGTAGTATTAAGAAGATAGAATTTGAGGGTAATGTGTACACAACTCCTAAAGAGATTATTAAAATATTTCAAAAGTATTACCAAAAACTTTATGGTAGTGATATATCATACCCTAACAACGAAATAACAACATTTTTAAATAATTGGCTCCCAGATCAGACTTTACACAAAATTATTGACAATGAGAATAAGATTTACTTGGACAGAGAGATTACGATCACTGAAGTGGAGATTGCATTAGCCGAGATGGCCAATGGTAAAGCGGCAGGCCCGGATAAAATTCCATTGGATTTATATAAAATCCTTGGTAATCAAATAACTCCTTTCCTGTTTGATTTGTTTCTTGGAGTGCAATATCACACAATTCCTCCTGAGTCATGAAAGCAAACAAATATAATATTTTTTCATAAAAAGGGTAAACCACCTCACCTTCCTTCCTCATATAGGCCCATATCCTTGATTAACTCCGACTCAAAACTATATGCTAAAATACTTGCAAATCGACTGAGCGGGGTCATCGAACAACTTGTATCCCCGTGGCAACATGGCTTTATCCCTGGCAAAGGCACTACAGACCATACTCGTAGAGCCATAACCCTGTTTGACATCATGGGCGCCACGGGGGGTGAGATGTCGATGATCCTCCTCGATGCCGAAAAGGCATTCGATCGAGTATCATGGCAGTTTCTCTGGAATATCTTGGAAAGTAAAAATTTTGGGAACAACTTTATTAATGCCATTAAAGCCATTTACATCAACCCCACGGCTAAAGTTTCTATAGCTGGTGATGAGTCGGAGGTTATTAAGGTCCAAAGAGGTACAAGGCAGGGATGCCCATGTTCCCCGGTCTTATTTGCACTATATATCGATCCCCTTATTCAGAAATTATTAACTTCTCCAGCAATCCAACCAGTTATTACTGGGTCCTTCTCTACCAAAGTCATGGCATATGCGGATGACGTTGCTGTAATAACCACCAAGCCGTCTGAAGCAGTCTCTGAAATTGAGACAATTACTCAAGCTTTTGGGAAGTATTCAGGGTACTCTCTGAATAGAGATAAAACCATGGTATTAGCCACTAACAATACCCAATATGAAAGCACACTTAGGGTTAAACAGGCTACATATCTAGGAGTAGTTCTCTCGGCGGAGATAAGCAAGATTAGCGAAATAAATTATTCTCCCCTCATTGATAAAATTAAAAGTGATCTTAGAAGGGTAGACAGTTTACACCTTTCTATAATAGGTAGGGTCAATTATGTTAAAATGAACATATTTCCGCGGGTTTTATACTTTTTTAGAGCAATCCCTCTATTGCCTGGGGAACACTTTATTAAGACTATAGATTCCTTTATTGCAAAGTTTATGTGGAGCTATGGTAAAATAAGGCGGGCCCTTCCCCTGTTAGCACTCCCTCAAGTTAGAGGTGGCTTAGCTCTACCAAATTTGAGATTATATTTTTGGGCATCATTAGTACAACATATGGATCCTCTTTTGACTGCTAAACCTGGAGTCTTAACCCCTATAACTCCATATATTCCATCTATATATGAGCTTAGTTTAGGCAAAAAACATAAGGGACTATTTTTAAGGCAGGTAGAACCATCATATTATAAAAAAATTAAATTAAAGACAGTTCTAGATGCTCGTGCAGTATGGAAAGCTATCTGTAAACATCTAGGTATTCCTACATTTACGAAATATACACCATTAGGGCAATGCAAATTTTTTTCCATCATTCCTAACGACAGTAGATTTCAGAGGTGGGAGCTCCTAGGCATTAAAACAATTGGTGATTTTTTTGGTAATAATCTCCCACTATCCTTTGAGTCTTTTCAAGTAAGATATAATGTTCCCGCGTGTGATTTTTTAAAATTTTATCAAATATCATCTAGTATCTATAATACTAAACCAAAAATTCTACTAGATAATATACCATTATTTGATATTATAGGGAAAAAATCCACAAGAATAGGGGTCCTATATCAGTTATTTTTGGCCAATACCCCCGATGATTTAGAGCGTACTGAACAATCTTGGGCTTTGAAATTAGCTAACTCTAATGTAGATATAGATCTCTCATTAACCCTCTCAACAAAATATTTTATAGCCTCTAACTTAAAAGCTCAATATTATAGAATCATTTATAATCTATATTATACGCCAGCTAAATTGTTTGCTTGGGGGCTTAGGATTGATGATAATTGTCCTAGATGTAGACAACCACTCGCAAATCTCCTGCATATGTTTGCTGAATGCCCTACACTGGCAACAGTCAAAGCTATGATACTGGAATATTGGACCCAAATCTTTGGACATCGAATAAAAGATTCTATAACATTGCTCCTTTTAGGCCATGATGACTCATTGAAGCACAACAGTGAAGAACAGGCGGTACTTTTTTTGGGATACGCCGTGCTTCGGATAATTTTGGCAGCTAGATGGAAAGATACAGAGCCTCCTACCTTTAATATGTGGCTTAGTCGTTTTATAGCTATCTACAAACAAGAAAGTGCAATATATTCCACAAGAGGCAGTAAAATGAGAGCAATAGGAAAACAGATATGGGAACCTATCACCAGGTGGTATAATATGGAAAGGGGAAACCAAATGCTGGACATTTGATGCATTTTGATACTATGTTTCCTTTTTTATTTTTTTATTTTATTTATTATTGTTATATTTTTCCATGCATATCGTATCAATTTACATTGATTATTTTTGTACACATGTTTTGTGATTTGAATTTGCCAATAAAAAAATATTTTAAAAAAAAAAGTAAAACGGTTAAGTGACTGCACACATCCCATGTATATAACTACTACATTTCAAAGAACAACACTGACTAATTTTGCAAATACATATAATATTTACTACGTTATTTTTGCCAACATTACATAAAAAAGTGACACAATAGAACAACAAAAGCGCACAAGGGGCTTGTAAATTTCCCCAGAGTGTATGAATAGAGAGAGAGAGGAGTAAGAGGAGAGAGCAGGAAGTATGAAGAGAAAGATGAAGTATGAAGAGAAAGGGGGAAAATGAGGAGACAGGGGGAATATGAGGAAAGACAGGGAAATATGAACACAAAGAAGGGGAGTATGAGGACAGAGGAGAATATAAGAAAGAGGGGGTATTATGAAGAGAAAGGGAGGAGTAAGAGGAGAGAGAGGTGAGTATGACAAGAGAGAGTAGAACATATGGAAAAAGAGGCGAATATAATTCCTTAATGTACACAGACGCTCAATGTGATATTAGACTAAAAAATATGAGACCATGCATTTTACCAAAACACATTTACTACTGTAAAACGGTTAAGTGACTGCACACATCCCATGTATATAACTACTAGATTTCAGTGGACAACCCTGACTCATTTTGAAAATACATATGCAATTTACTACATTATTGTTGCCAACATTACATAAAAAAGTGACATAATACAACAACAAAGACGTGCAAGGGACTTTTAAATCTGCCCCAGAGTGTATGAAGGGAGAGAGGGAGGACTAAGAGGAGAGAACAGGAAGTATAAAGAGAAAAATGAAGTATGAAGAGAGAGGGGGGAAAATGAGGAGACAGGAGGAATATGAGGAGAGACAGGGAAATAAGAACACAAAGAAGGAGAGTACGAGGACATTGGAGAATATAAGAAAAAGGGGGTAATATGAGGAGACAGGAAGGAGGAAGAGGAGAAAAGGGGAGTATGACAAGAGAGAGTAGAAAATATGGAAAAAGGGGCTAATAGCATTCCTTAATGTACACAGACGCACAGTGTGATATTAGACAAAAAAATATGAGGCCATGCATTTTACCAAAACACATTTACTACTGTAAAACGGTTAAGTGACTGCACACATTCCATGTATATAACTACTACATTTCAAAGAACAACACTGACTAATTTTGCAAATACATATACAATTTACTACATGATGTTAGCCAATATTACGTAAAAAAAGTGACACAATAGAACAACAAAGACGCACAAGGGGCTTGTAAATCTGACCCAGAGTGTATGCAGAGACAGAGGGAGGAGTAAGAAGAGAGAACAGGGAGTATGAAGAGAAAGATGAAGTATGAAGAGAGAGGGCGAAAATGAGGAGACAGGAGGAATATGAGGAAAGACAGGGAAATATGAACACAAAGAAGGGGAGTATGAGGACAGAGGAGAATATAAGAAAAAGGGGGTACTATGAAGAGAGAGGGAGGAGTAAGAGGAGAGAGGGGGGAGTATACCAAGAGAGGGTGGAAAATATATAAAAAAGGAGAATATAATTCCGTAATGTACACAGACGCACAGTGTGATGTTTGACAAAAAAAATGAGACCACACATTTTAACAAAACACATTTACTAAACTAAAACGTTTAAGTGACAGCTCACATTCCATATATATAACTACTACATTTCAGTGCACAACCCTGACTCATTTTGTAAATACATTTCCAATTTGCTGCATTATTTTTTCCAACATTACATCAAAAAATATGACACAATAGAACAACAAAGAGGGGAAGGGGCTTGTAAATCTGCCCAAGATTGTATGCAGCAGTGTATGTATAGTGACTGGGGAATTGTTAAGAGGGAGGTATGATGACAGAGAGAGGAGTAGGAGGACAGAGGAGGGAGTATAAAAAGAAGGGAGAGTATTAGGCAACAGAGGAGACAATGAGGACAAAGGAGGAATATGAGGACATAGGAGACTATGAGGACAAGGGGCACTATGAGGAGAGAGAAGTGAGAATAAGGAAAGAGGGGGAATATCAGAAGAGAGGAGACAGTATAAGCAGAGAGAAGTAGACTGTGAGGAGAGAGGGGGAGATTATGGAAAAAGGGGCAAGTATAATTCCTTAATGTACACAGACCCTCAGTATAATTCTAGACAAAAAATATGAGACCATACATTTTACCAAAACACATTTACTACACTAAAACAGTTAAGTGACAGCACACATGCCATGTATATAACTACTACATTTCAGTGGACAATCCTGAATCATTTTTCAAATACTTTTCGAATTTGCTTCATTATTTTTGCCAACATTACATCAAAAAAGTGACACAATAGAACAACAAAGAGGCACAAGGCACTTGTAAATCTGCCCAAGAGTGTATGAAGCAGTGTATGTATACTGACTGGGAAATTGTTAAGAGGGAAGTATGATGACAGAGGAAGGAGTAAGAGGACAGAGGAAGGAGTATAAAAAGAAGGGAGAGTATTAAAAGACAGAGGAAACAATGAGGACAGAGGGGTATTATGAGGACAGGGGGGGCTATGAGGACAAGGAGCACTATGAGAGAGAAGTGAGAATAAGGAAAGAGGGGGAATATCAGGAAAGAGGAGACAGTATAACCAGAAAGAGGTAAACTGTGAGAAGAGAGGGGGAGATTATGGAAAAAGGGGCAAGTATAATTCCTTAATGTACACAGACACTCAGTGTGATTGTAGACAAAAAATATGAGACCATACATTTTACCAAAACACATTTACTACACTAAAACGGTTAATTGACTGTACATATTCCATGTATATAAGTACTACATTTCAGTGCACAACCCTGACTCATTTTCCAAATGCATTTCCAATTTCCTGCATTATTTTTGCCAACATTACATCCAAAAAGTGACACAATAGAACAACAAAGAGGCACAAGAGGCTTGTAAATCTGCTCAAGAGTATATGCAGCAGTGAATGTATACTGACTGGGGAATTCTTAAGAGGGAGGTATGATGAGAGAGGGAGGAGTAAGAGGACAGATGAGGGAATAAAAAATAAGTAATAGTTTTAGTAGGCATAGCAGACAATGAGGACAGAGGGGGAATATGAGGACAGGGGGGACTATGAGGACAAGGAGCACTATGAGGAGAGAGAAGTGAACATAAGGAAAGAGGGGGAATATCAGAAAAGAAGAGCCAGCATAACCATAGAGAGGTAGACTGTGAGGAGAGAGGAGGGAGATTATGGAAAAAGGGGCAAGTATAATTCCTTAATGTACACAGACGCTCAGTGTGATTCTAGACAAAAAATATGACACCATACATTTTACCAAAACACATTTACTACACTAAAACAGTTAAGTGACTGCACACAATTTGCTGCATTATTTTTGCCAACATTACATAAAAATGTGACACAATAGAACAACAAAGAGGCGCAAGGGGCTTGTAAATCTGCCCAAGAGTCTATGCAGCAGTGTATGTATACTGACTACAAATTTAGAACACAAGTCTAATTCTAAGCAAGCAACACTATTGACTACTCTACAACTAAAAAAGTGACTGCACACATTCTATATTTTTTAGTGTGGCACTTTATTGCACAAAAGTGACTCACTAAACATATTAACTTACCAAATGATTTTATCACAATAGTTATCCAAATGCAGACAAACTCAGAATATGATTTTGCAAACTTTAGAAGGATAAACACATTACTCTTAATAAAAATGAAATGCACCACATACATTCCCTTACAAGTTATCAACTCACATCTTAAACTGATTGGTAGATTAAGGAGAATGCCACTCACACAGCAGAAAGTATTATACAGAATCTCTCTATTTCAGTGCTTGCAGCAGAACCAAAGAATGGCACATTTTCCCTCTCAATTTACACATATATACATGTTAATAACAAATCAAATTCCTTCACAGATTAATTCAAAACCAAACACACATTTCCATTGGTTCAACATTTCAAACCTTTCCAACTGACATAACTTTCCACCCTATCCCCAACAGAACATGCAAAAGTCAACTGTCAACAGAGGTCAAAAGTTCAGCACACTGTAAACACTCCTCCTCAACAAGTTTAGACTCTGCATAGGTACATACTTATAGGTACCAATAAAGAGAAAAGGTTTCATTAGAACCAACCAACATATAAACACATACACTTGATAGATATCTATAAAATATATTTTTTATTGATTTTTCTTGCTCAGGTACGCTTACGGGACCACTTACAGACTTTGCACCGTACATCGTACGTACGTGCATGGTACGCCTACGGTAAATCTACCATAAAAAAAAACTAGCCTCTATCACAAATTTTTTATAATCCCCGGGGACCCCATCCCCTGGGGATAAAATATAACGTTGGGGACCGTGGGGGAAGCCCCAATGACCCCACAGTCCCAGCCGGCTCCCTGCGTCCTTCGGGAGCTGGCATTGCTTTTTGTCAGAGAGAGCAGCTTACATGCTGCTCTCTCTGACAAAAGCAATCTGCTTTCCTACTTGAAAGAGAGAGCAGATTTCCTGCTCTCTCTTTCGAATAGGAAAGCAGTTTGCTATGGTAGGGTGGGAGCTGCGAGACCCTGCAGGAGCCAGCCCATCAAAAGCTCCAGGAGGGGGACAATGCGGCCATCACGGTCCCCCCTATTTTCTATATTAGAGCCCCGGGGAGGTGGTGGTCCCCGGGGCATGTGGGGGGGGCTTAAGCCTCCCACACAGGTGTTTTAATATATATATATTTTTTTAAAAGAAGTCCCGGGGATTACAAAAGATTAGTGATCATAACAAATGCAGACAAGGGAGGAAATATAGTACTTTGGCCCTTGGACCAATACTTGGAAGAAGCTTACAATCAATTAAACGACCAAGATTGTTATTGGAAAAGTTCCACTTCAAGATACAGACAGACACAGGAACAATTCTTTTCCCAACTCCTTGCGTGGAAAAGCTTGGGTCTAATCAATTGGGGCGAATACAAATTCTTAAAGAAAGAACACCTGACCATACCAGTCTTATACTTTGTCCCAAAAATACACACATTTATAGATAAACCACCGGGTAGACCCATTATAGCCCTATGAAATGGATCATTGGAAAACATGTCCAGGTACATAGATTATTTTTTAGAGGAGCACGTAAAAAATCTTAAATCATGTGTGTAAGATACTAGTGTTTTTTTGCGCAAAGTTAAAGATATAGAATGGAATGAGAATTATTTACTCATAGCTCTTGACGTTTCTTCCCATTATACATGAATTAGAAATAAGGACGGAATCAGGGTTGTTGATTATTACATTTCTAATAGACCTATACCATACACACAACATAACAAAATGCTTTTAAATATGTTGTTATTCTGTTTGGAAAATAATCTCTTTACTTTTAACAACCAAATGTACCAACAAACACAAGGAGTTGATATGGGGGCCAGCTTTTCCCCCAGCTACGCCTGTTTATTTATGGGATGGTGGGAGAAGCTGGTCCTCATGAGGAAGCATGAATGAATTTTTCAACTCAGATTGTAAACTGGTTAAGATTAATTGACGATTTGTTTATTATATGGAATGGAACCCAACAAAGTGCTATGGATTTTTTAGAACAATTACATTTTTAGATGTGCAAATCAATATAGTGAATAATTGTCTTTATCCACATTATTTAGGAAACCTACAGCAGGCAACAAATTATTACACGCATCTAGAGCACATCCTTATTAATAGCATCCAATACGGGGAAACTCTACGTGTAAGATGTATATGTAGTTAAGAGGGTGATGCGGACAACAAACAAGCAGAATGCTACAAACTGCTTATTACCAAGGGGATATAAAACAACGGTAATTGATGCTGCTATCACTAAATCAAAGGAAACAGCGCAGATCGACATGCTACAATACAAGAACAAGTCTGATGATAACTAAATAGTGGAACCAAACAAACTCATAATAGGTTTCTCTAAACAGGAAAAATAACTCCGGACTTTAATTAGACCAAATTGGCCTATTGTACTTGATGACCTCATTATAGGCAAACTGCTACCTAACAATCCTTCCATTACGTTTAGAAAAACAACCAGCATGGGCAATGCACTGGTCAGAAGTAGCCCAGAGGATCATGGAAGAACTAAGTGGCTGACATCAAGGAAAGGATTCTTTACGTCTACAACATGTAAAGCCTGCCAGCAGGGTGTTATTACTATCACGTAGCAAACTGCATTAGATGACAAAACACATATTATCACCCAGCATCATACATGCAAAACTGAATTTTCAGTATATGTGTTGGAATGCAGTTGTAACCTAAAATAAATTGGAATTGTTTTGACTTATACTGGGTGCTCCGTAAGTGTCTGGACAAAGCTAAACCTCTCTGAAGAGCTGTAATGTCCATTTCTATCTCAGCGTGGATAGCACTGTGCTAATCCTATGCTTACAAACTTTGATAGAAAAGCAGACATTTGAGTTGAGCAATTTTAGAGTGTCGCTGGTGTTGAGGGTGCTCTAAACAGGAGCTGCCTTCCACCTAAACTTGGGAACTACCCAGAGTTCTCTCCTACTTTTTTGCATAATTTATGCGTCACTCTATGCAAGGGAATTTGTTTTGATACATATATATATATATATATATATATATATATATATATATATATATATATATATATATATATATATATATATATAAATTCACTGAAAAAGCCATAGGTTATAGACCATATATAGTTAGGGATTAGCATTTAAAAAACCTTATTTTATTTGCACAAAACCATTGAAATTCCATATATAGTTAGTTGCACTAACTATATATCGCAGACCCGCAATCCACTGCTAATGATGTCACATATTACATCATTCATGACATGGTCAGTGACATCACTGATGACATCACTGATGACATCTCAAATGACATCACTGATGACATCACTGATGACATCACTGATGACAACACCCAGTGACTGTATGTTTCTGTAAAGTTAAAATATGTCTTACATATTGAAGAATGAGTGGATGTATAAGTGTCTGGATGAAGGATTTAGTAGGTGCATGACTGACTGTATGAGAGAATGATTAAATGTGTCTCACTGAGTGTATGGGTTAGTGATTAAAGTGTCTTAATTTGGCAATCATTATTTATGTTGTTCTGTAAACTGCTGCATGTTTAAATCAGTAGCTATATCAGTAACTATATGGGTTATTGAATGGTTGCCCAAGTATTTGTATGGGAGATTGAGTATGTGTGTGGGTGGCTGGGAGGTGTATAACTCTGTGCATAGATGTGTGAGCAGTTGATTCCCTAGGTGTATGGGTTCAAAAGTGCATGTAGAAACAGCTGTATGGACAGTTGACTGTGTGCATGAGTATATTGGTGAGTGAATGGATATCTCAGTGCTACATGTCAAAGTAAGTACATATGTAAAACACACTCCATGTGAGAGTTGACATATATAATAACTGAACATAAGAGCCAGTGAATGTGTGAGTGGCTGTATGAATCATTGTGAACTTGTATCAAGGATTGTATAAGAGAGTAAATATGTGTTACTATATGTTTGAATAAGTAAGGTGTGTATAACTGTATAGTTGAGGAAATGGAGATGTGATTGATTCTTTGCATGACTGACTAGGTGTGTGAGTAACTCCATGGATGTGTGACAGTCTGTGAG
The DNA here is from genome assembly GCF_964263255.1 of Lissotriton vulgaris. Taxonomy (NCBI): domain Eukaryota; kingdom Metazoa; phylum Chordata; class Amphibia; order Caudata; family Salamandridae; genus Lissotriton; species Lissotriton vulgaris. The sequence goes on along the minus strand of NW_028243473.1, from coordinate 20,944 downwards.
TGCCTGTTTACACTGAGTGTATCTATGGTTATATTAGAGTCTGAAGATGTATTATCACATAAATGATATCATCAGTGATGTAATCAGTAATGTCAAATGAGATGTCAGTGATGTCATCAGTGATGTCATTTGAGATGTCATCAGTGATGCCATCAGTGATGTCATTTGAGATGTCATCAGTGATGTCATCAGTGATGTCACTGACCATGTCATGAATGATGTAATATGTGACATCATTAGCAGTGGATTGCGGGTCCGCGATATATAGTTAGTGCAACTAACTATATATGGAATTTCAATGGTTTTGTGCAAATAAAATAAGGTTTTTTAAATGCTAATCCCTAACTATATATGGTCTATAACCTATGGTTTTTTCAGTGAATTTTCAAGGTTTTGTAAATGCAAATTCCTAACTATATATGGTCTATAACCTATGTTTTTTTCTGTGGATTTCATTGGTTTTTTAAAAGCTAATATCTATAGCTGTAAAATATATTCTTTATTAAGTGACGTATCACGTAGCCCGTGAGACGCCTCATGATGCATCGCATAACCGTGACGTATCGTCTCTGCAGCGCAAACCAAACCCAAAACGTAAGCGCGCCAGAACACGCTTAAAGATATATATATATTTTTTTAACCTTAATTAGACAAAATCCACACGTGCACATATCACAAACGTTCAAAAAACACAATATGTCGGACTCCCGTTACGCTGCCGGTTAGCTGCCCGGTTAACGTACCAGGAAGCACCTTTACCGCGAAAAATCGCAATTTTTTTTTTCTTTTGCCCCGCAGGGAACTTTAATAGCCCCCTCATCAATCCTAGGGGTTCAGGAGGGGTCTGCCTTACCCCTTTCATTCATTTACACCTTTTTTTTTTCCACCTCTTGTCTCTCGATCCCACAGAGAGACAAGATGGCGGCCGCTCCAGACTGTTTACAATGATAACAGCCAATCAGCTTCTCCTCAGACTCCCATTACACTGCCGGTTAGCTTCCCGGTTAGCTGCCCGGTTAGCTGCCCGGTTCGCGTACCAAGACGCGTCTCTACGGCGAAAAAATCTGATTTTTTTTTTTTTTTTTTTGGCCCCGCGTGGCTTTATAATATCCCCCTCATCAATCCTATAGGGTCAGAAGGGGTCTACCTTGCCCTCTTTCCTTCATTTCCCCCTTTGTTTTGGTCTCCTCTTGTCTCTCAATCCTACCGAGAGACAAGATGGCGGCCGCTCCGGACTGTTTACAATGTTGACAGCCAATCAGCTACTCCTCAGACTCCCGTTACACTGCCGGTTAGCTTCCCGGTTAGCTGCCCGATTAGCTGCCCGGTTCGCGTACCAAGACGCGTCTCTACGGCGAAAAAATCGGAATTTTTTTTTTTTTGGGCCCCGCGTGGCCCTATAATATCCCCCTCATCATTCCTAGGGGGTCAGAAGGGGTCTACCTTGCCCCCTTTCCTTCATTTCCCCCTTTGTTTTGGCCTCCTCTTGTCTCTCGATCCTACCGAGAGACAAGATGGCGGCCGCTCCGGACTGTTTAGAATGTTGACAGACACCGGAGAGCCAATCAGCTTCGCTTCGCAAAGTTCCGATACGCGAAAAGTTCGCGAACCGGAGCGCTACCCGGAGCGCTGTTACAGATATATATCTTGTTTTAAACGTTAATTTCTCAAAATCCACTGGAGCACATATATTGAGACCTAGCAAAGGCACATCGGGCTAACAGTCCCTACAATTTTGCCAAGTTTCGTGGAAATCCATTCAGCCGTTCGGGCTAAAAGTGAGGCCAACCGCCCTATGGAAATTAACATGGGAAAAACGCGTTTTGGGACCCCCCTTTTTTCTCGGCCCCCCCTTGACGAACCCCCCCCAAATTTCCAGGAGCTGCTCAGAAACAAAATGTGCAATTTTCCTGAAAATTTCAGCCGATTCCGTCCACAAACGCCAAAGTTATTAGGCATAGAATTTTCAAAAGTTCCATAGAGAAAAAATCCTAACTATATATACCTACTGGCTATCGCCAGTAGGTAATATATATATATATATATATATATATCGAAGAACAGCAGGTTCCGGTTAATGCTCAATCTCGTTCGCGGGTGGGTCGGCGTAGGGCTACCGGTCACCCAATCCATTCACTGGTACATTTCCCCATTTGGAAAAAACGTCGCCAACACACAAGAAGTTGCTGTGCACAGTAGATTTAATGGCAGGAAAACAACGCGTTTCGCTTTGCAGCTTGATCACGTTTACAGTGAAACACCAAACAAATTGTCCTTTTACAGTTTCTTTTCCTCTAGAAGAAGGACAAACCACCAAGTGTATAAAAGCATATAGGTATTCTCATGGCTGCCATGTTTGAGAGGTCAAAAATGTACTTCTTTTGTATCAATTGAAGCCTCAGTTGGTTTAACATCAATATAAGTTTCAAAATTTATCAGAAACATATATGACAGGTAATTAACAGATTAACCAGGGGATGCGGAGATGTTAAATGCATTGTGTTATAAATGCGCGCTTGCAGCCAAACATTTGCCAATCAGAGATGTTACTGCTGCAGATCGGGACATCCTTAATTATTGCACATGCAGCCTGTGTATACACATAGATCACATCAGAGAAATCTAGCCCCAGTGGGCAATGATCAACAGTTATGCTGATATGTAGAAATCTAGCCCCAGTGGGTGGTAGGCATGAATCTAACTTTTCATGTAGAGCATCAGTTTTGCATAGAGTCCAAGCCCCAGTGGGCAAACAGTAGACATTAGGCGCTGTATTAATTATTATGTTACCACACGCTTGGATTTATGTCCCTTGTCACTTCTGTGTAAAGTCCAAGCCCCAGTGGGCAAACAGTAGGGGTATTAAGCGCTGCATCAATTCTTATGTTTCCGCACACTCTGGTTTGTGTCACCTGTCACAGAGTTAATCATGGCAGATCAAGGGGTACCTAAACAATGAATAAAAGGGGAGATTTAAAACCGTGGAAAGACTATACAGATAAATTCTTCTAATTACATTATTTCGTTTATTCAGCAAGATGTACTGCCAGTTCTTCATGCAGATTTAATCCATTTGGGGTCATACTTTCGAAGTCGATGATATACCTCGATTCCATTTGTCGCAAAGCCAATTTCCTATTGCCCCCTCTTACGCCTAAGGCAACCTTGTCCACCACCACCATCTTTAGTAGGTTCTCGTTCTGAAAGTGATGGCTGGAGAAGTGGCGGGCCACTGGATATTGTATGTTGAGGTTCTTGATCGCTCTCAAGTGCTGTAGCACTCGTTCTTTGGCTTTTAGGATCGTGCTGCCTACATACCAAAGGTTGCAGGGACAGATGAGAACATACACACAATATGTGGTATTACACGAGAGGTTCTTTTTGATCGTGAACCTGCTGCCTGTCGTCGGAACTATAAGTTCTTTATAATTACAGCTGTTCCGACAGGCCTTGCATGATCTGCAGCATTTGAAACCTGGGCTTTCTTTTGTGTCTATTTTATCCATCACAACATTTTTACTTAGGTCGTCTTTTAAAGATCTGCCTTTTCTGAAGGTGATCTGTGGGTTTCTCCCTAGGTAGGGTTTTAGATGTTGGTCTGTCATGAGGATACTCCAGTGTTTGTTCAAAATTCTGCGTAGATCTTGTGATTGTGCGGAGTATGTCGTAATGAATCTTACTTTATCATCATTTTCCCTGATCTTATTGGGATTAAGTAGTTCATTTCTAGATTTACCATCTACTTTAGCACATGCCTCTTTGATTGTTTTGTTTTTGTATCCTCGCTCTCGAAATCTGTTGCACATAATCTCTTTCTCTATGTCATAATTTGCCAAAGTGCTACAGTTCCTTTTGGCCCTCAATAGCTCACCATATGGGATGCTATCCACTAGATTACGTGGATGAGCACTTCTGGCATTAAGGAGGCTATTGCCACCAGTGGGTTTGCGATAAAGGCTAGTAGTGATCATGTCACCCTGTATTTCAACTTTGATGTCCAAAAATTCAATAGAGTTTCTTTGGATGTTCTCTGTAAAAATCAAGTTGAATGTGTTTCTGTTCAGGGCCTTCACAAAATCCCTAGCTCCCTCCAGACTCCCATTCCAAATCATAAAAATGTCATCGATGTACCTAAGCCACAGGGCCACTTCGTTGTTAAACTCGGCCAGTTCCTTGGACACCTGCTCCTCCCACCAGCCCATGAATAGGTTGGCATAGCTGGGGGCAAAGCAGGTGCCCATGGCCGTGCCCTGTGACTGTCGGTACATCTTGTCATCAAACATAAAAAAATTGTTAGTTAAACAAAATTCTATGAGAGTGATTAGCATCTGGGAGTGTCCAGTGTAAGAGATCGATCTGGACTTCAGGAAATGTTGAACCGCCTTAAGTCCCAAGTCATGCTTGATGCAGGTGTATAGGCTGCTTACGTCCAGAGTAACTAACACAAATGTGGGTTCCCAGTGTATGCCTTCAATGATTTTGAGGAAATGGGTCGTGTCTTTTAGATAGGCTGGGAGTGCAACGACAAATGGTCTCAAATAATGGTCAATGTATTGGGATGTATTTTCCAACAATGACCCTATGGCCGACACAATGGGTCGTCCGGGGGGATCAGTGGGACATTTGTGGAGCTTAGGGAGCAGGTATAGGATGGGAGTCTTGGGATGGTCACATTTCAGGTATTTATATTCCTCCCACTCCAGTAATCCTCTGTCTCTAAAATCTTGCAGGAGATCATCAAAGCAATTTTTAGATGTTCTGAGATCAGAATGATTACATATCTCATAACATGTGGTGTCATTTAATTGTCTATATCCTTCTGCGAGATATTTCCCTTTGTCTAGGACCACAACGTTCCCTCCCTTGTCCGCATTACGTATCACTATGGTTTCATCAGCTTTCAGCTTGTCAACAGCCAACTTTTGTTCCCAAGTTAAGTTTTTCGTGTTATTGGGAATGCGTTTAGCCCTTAATTTTTTTATGTCATTCAATACACATTTCTCAAACACTTCTACTGACTCACAAGAGATTTGAGGGAGAAATCTGGATTTTGTTTTAAAGCTACTCCCAGGATTTACATTAATATCAATGTCACCATCGCTTAAATAGTGCTCAGCTGCCACAGAACCCGATGAAATTACTTCCATTAGTTCCACGTCATTCAAGTTTAGGTCATTCACAGTGTTCAAACTAGTGTCAGATGGAGGTCTAGTAGGATGCGTTTCAAACCATTTCTTTAATTTAAGCTTTCTTGAAAAATAAAATAAGTCTATTCTGGTTTGCGCATAGTTCAGGTTAGATGAGGGGCAGAAGGAAAGTCCTAAAGACAGTACCTCCTTCTCACAAACAGTTAATGGTCTTAAGGAAAGGTTAATTACCGTCATACTCGAGCCTTGCTGCCCCTTGTCATCACTCCCACGGGCATTTTTTCTGCGTTTTTGTCGAGCTTTGGCTTGTTTGTTCCTCTGGGCCTTCCTCGACTTCCTCTGCCTCTTCCTCGTTGGCTCCCCTGATCTTGCTGGGCCTCCGTTCGTCCTTGGTTCATGACTTTGAATTGCAATAAAAAATTCTTCCTAGTTTGTTGAGCATCTTCCGCAATCCTTTGATCCAATCCCGCCGGAGAGATGTCAGGTAAACTACCCTCCGATGCATCACTCTCCACTACTTCCACCGGACTCGCCGGAACGAAATTGCTTGCCTTGGATGGGTTGGATTTATCAAATAGATGGTCGTACTTGCGATGGAAAGTTAATGTACGTCCTGATTGATAATCTTTGAAATCGCGTAGAAATTTCCGCTGTTTTTTCATCGTGATTTCCTCCTCCAGTTTTGTCATCTTTATTTCCAATTGCTTCAAGTGCGCATCTAGAGCTTCTTTTGTCATGAGTGCACTTATTTCCACCAGCAGACTATCAATTTGTTCTAGTAGTCTGCTCCTGTCCTTCATTGCATATTTGACAAGGATGCGCATCATGGTGGTGGAGCACGCTGCGGAGTTGTTGGCCCACTCCTCCAGCATGTCTGGGTCGGGGTCCTCAAAAGTGGGGATTGTAAATATCCTAAGGCCACGAGGTACTCTTCCCACTTCAATATATCGTTGTAACGACTCCGCCTCCCACCACTTTGACAACTCTTTTTTCTGGAGTCTCTCCAACTTGATCAGTAATGTTTGTAGTTGTACTTCGTCGCTTATATTACTTGTAATCTGAGCTGTTGAAGTAGACAGATTTCCGCTCTGCATAAAGAATAGTTTATCCGCTGTAGCTTTCCGTTTGGCATCCAAACCTGCCATGACGTCGTGCTTGTTAGTTTGCTTGTTGTCAGCAACTGGTGCCGATATTAGGAGACGTCTCTCCTGTGTTCCAATCGGCTCCCAACCCTTAGTAGCTCGGGGCTCGTAGTTTCTCTCAGCGTCGTCCGCCCAACGCAATCCCTTGACTCGAGTCGCACACACGTCTCCGTCTCAGGTGCGTCGGTCAAGCGTCGGCTGACAGCGAACTACAAGTCCCAGAATTCACAGCGCTCTTGCCGTCTTGTATCGATCTTCCAATTTTTCAATTTTTTCAAATCTTCGTGAAAAGAGGGTTTAGCGAGTTGTACTCCCTTCCGCCTCGCTTACCAAGACTGGCCAGCAATGCTACCTTTGGGGAACGGACTGATGCAAGTAAATTTCGAAGAACAGCAGGTTCCGGTTAATGCTCAATCTCGTTCGCGGGTGGGTCGGCGTAGGGCTACCGGTCACCCAATCCATTCACTGGTACATTTCCCCATTTGGAAAAAACGTCGCCAACACACAAGAAGTTGCTGTGCACGGTAGATTTAATGGCAGGAAAACAACGCGTTTCGCTTTGCAGCTTGATCACGTTTACAGTGAAACACCAAACAAATTGTCCTTTTACAGTTTCTTTTCCTCTAGAAGAAGGACAAACCACCAAGTGTATAAAAGCATATAGGTATTCTCATGGCTGCCATGTTTGAGAGGTCAAAAATGTACTTCTTTTGTATCAATTGAAGCCTCAGTTGGTTTAACATCAATATAAGTTTCAAAATTTATCAGAAACATATATGACAGGTAATTAACAGATTAACCAGGGGATGCGGAGATGTTAAATGCATTGTGTTATAAATGCGCGCTTGCAGCCAAACATTTGCCAATCAGAGATGTTACTGCTGCAGATCGGGACATCCTTAATTATTGCACATGCAGCCTGTGTATACACATAGATCACATCAGAGAAATCCAAGGCAAGCAATTTCGTTCCGGCGAGTCCGGTGGAAGTAGTGGAGAGTGATGCATCGGAGGGTAGTTTACCTGACATCTCTCCGGCGGGATTGGATCAAAGGATTGCGGAAGATGCTCAACAAACTAGGAAGAATTTTTTATTGCAATTCAAAGTCATGAACCAAGGACGAACGGAGGCCCAGCAAGATCAGGGGAGCCAACGAGGAAGAGGCAGAGGAAGTCGAGGAAGGCCCAGAGGAACAAACAAGCCAAAGCTCGACAAAAACGCAGAAAAAATGCCCGTGGGAGTGATGACAAGGGGCAGCAAGGCTCTAGTATGACGGTAATTAACCTTTCCTTAAGACCATTAACTGTTTGTGAGAAGGAGGTACTGTCTTTAGGACTTTCCTTCTGCCCCTCATCTAACCTGAACTATGCGCAAACCAGAATAGACTTATTTTATTTTTCAAGAAAGCTTAAATTAAAGAAATGGTTTGAAACGCATCCTACTAGACCTCCATCTGACACTAGTTTGAACACTGTGAATGACCTAAACTTGAATGACGTGGAACTAATGGAAGTAATTTCATCGGGTTCTGTGGCAGCTGAGCACTATTTAAGCGATGGTGACATTGATATTAATGTAAATCCTGGGAGTAGCTTTAAAACAAAATCCAGATTTCTCCCTCAAATCTCTTGTGAGTCAGTAGAAGTGTTTGAGAAATGTGTATTGAATGACATAAAAAAATTAAGGGCTAAACGCATTCCCAATAACACGAAAAACTTAACTTGGGAACAAAAGTTGGCTGTTGACAAGCTGAAAGCTGATGAAACCATAGTGATACGTAATGCGGACAAGGGAGGGAACGTTGTGGTCCTAGACAAAGGGAAATATCTCGCAGAAGGATATAGACAATTAAATGACACCACATGTTATGAGATATGTAATCATTCTGATCTCAGAACATCTAAAAATTGCTTTGATGATCTCCTGCAAGATTTTAGAGACAGAGGATTACTGGAGTGGGAGGAATATAAATACCTGAAATGTGACCATCCCAAGACTCCCATCCTATACCTGCTCCCTAAGCTCCACAAATGTCCCACTGATCCCCCCGGACGACCCATTGTGTCGGCCATAGGGTCATTGTTGGAAAATACATCCCAATACATTGACCATTATTTGAGACCATTTGTCGTTGCACTCCCAGCCTATCTAAAAGACACGACCCATTTCCTCAAAATCATTGAAGGCATACACTGGGAACCCACATTTGTGTTAGTTACTCTGGACGTAAGCAGCCTATACACCTGCATCAAGCATGACTTGGGACTTAAGGCGGTTCAACATTTCCTGAAGTCCAGATCGATCTCTTACACTGGACACTCCCAGATGCTAATCACTCTCATAGAATTTTGTTTAACTAACAATTTTTTTATGTTTGATGACAAGATGTACCGACAGTCACAGGGCACGGCCATGGGCACCTGCTTTGCCCCCAGCTATGCCAACCTATTCATGGGCTGGTGGGAGGAGCAGGTGTCCAAGGAACTGGCCGAGTTTAACAACGAAGTGGCCCTGTGGCTTAGGTACATCGATGACATTTTTATGATTTGGAATGGGAGTCTGGAGGGAGCTAGGGATTTTGTGAAGGCCCTGAACAGAAACACATTCAACTTGATTTTTACAGAGAACATCCAAAGAAACTCTATTGAATTTTTGGACATCAAAGTTGAAATACAGGGTGACATGATCACTACTAGCCTTTATCGCAAACCCACTGGTGGCAATAGCCTCCTTAATGCCAGAAGTGCTCATCCACGTAATCTAGTGGATAGCATCCCATATGGTGAGCTATTGAGGGCCAAAAGGAACTGTAGCACTTTGGCAAATTATGACATAGAGAAAGAGATTATGTGCAACAGATTTCGAGAGCGAGGATACAAAAACAAAACAATCAAAGAGGCATGTGCTAAAGTAGATGGTAAATCTAGAAATGAACTACTTAATCCCAATAAGATCAGGGAAAATGATGATAAAGTAAGATTCATTACGACATACTCCGCACAATCACAAGATCTACGCAGAATTTTGAACAAACACTGGAGTATCCTCATGACAGACCAACATCTAAAACCCTACCTAGGGAGAAACCCACAGATCACCTTCAGAAAAGGCAGATCTTTAAAAGACGACCTAAGTAAAAATGTTGTGATGGATAAAATAGACACAAAAGAAAGCCCAGGTTTCAAATGCTGCAGATCATGCAAGGCCTGTCGGAACAGCTGTAATTATAAAGAACTTATAGTTCCGACGACAGGCAGCAGGTTCACGATCAAAAAGAACCTCTCGTGTAATACCACATATTGTGTGTATGTTCTCATCTGTCCCTGCAACCTTTGGTATGTAGGCAGCACGATCCTAAAAGCCAAAGAACGAGTGCTACAGCACTTGAGAGCGATCAAGAACCTCAACATACAATATCCAGTGGCCCGCCACTTCTCCAGCCATCACTTTCAGAACGAGAACCTACTAAAGATGGTGGTGGTGGACAAGGTTGCCTTAGGCGTAAGAGGGGGCAATAGGAAATTGGCTTTGCGACAAATGGAATCGAGGTATATCATCGACTTCGAAAGTATGACCCCAAATGGATTAAATCTGCATGAAGAACTGGCAGTACATCTTGCTGAATAAACGAAATAATGTAATTAGAAGAATTTATCTGTATAGTCTTTCCACGGTTTTAAATCTCCCCTTTTATTCATTGTTTAGGTACCCCTTGATCTGCCATGATTAACTCTGTGACAGGTGACACAAACCAGAGTGTGCGGAAACATAAGAATTGATGCAGCGCTTAATACCCCTACTGTTTGCCCACTGGGGCTTGGACTTTACACAGAAGTGACAAGGGACATAAATCCAAGCGTGTGGTAACATAATAATTAATACAGCGCCTAATGTCTACTGTTTGCCCACTGGGGCTTGGACTCTATGCAAAACTGATGCTCTACATGAAAAGTTAGATTCATGCCTACCACCCACTGGGGCTAGATTTCTACATATCAGCATAACTGTTGATCATTGCCCACTGGGGCTAGATTTCTCTGATGTGATCTATGTGTATACACAGGCTGCATGTGCAATAATTAAGGATGTCCCGATCTGCAGCAGTAACATCTCTGATTGGCAAATGTTTGGCTGCAAGCGCGCATTTATAACACAATGCATTTAACATCTCCGCATCCCCTGGTTAATCTGTTAATTACCTGTCATATATGTTTCTGATAAATTTTGAAACTTATATTGATGTTAAACCAACTGAGGCTTCAATTGATACAAAAGAAGTACATTTTTGACCTCTCAAACATGGCAGCCATGAGAATACCTATATGCTTTTATACACTTGGTGGTTTGTCCTTCTTCTAGAGGAAAAGAAACTGTAAAAGGACAATTTGTTTGGTGTTTCACTGTAAACGTGATCAAGCTGCAAAGCGAAACGCGTTGTTTTCCTGCCATTAAATCTACCGTGCACAGCAACTTCTTGTGTGTTGGCGACGTTTTTTCCAAATGGGGAAATGTACCAGTGAATATATATATATATATATATATATATATATATATATATATATATATATATATATATATATATATATATATATATATATATATATATATATATATATATATATATATATATATATATATATATATATATATATATATATATATGCAGCACGTAGCTCCGACCACTTCCAACCCACAATTGCTGGCGGCGAAGAAGGAGACTCAGACCACCACAGCTCTATATATATATATATTCACTAAAAAAAACACAGGTTTCACACCAGTTATAGTTAGCTGGAAATTTTACTGACATAAAACCATAGAAATTCCCACGTTAAAGTTAGTTGGACTCACTATAACTTGCGCGCCTGCAATGCACTGCTGATGACGTCACATATTACATCACTCATGACATGGTCAGTGACATCACTCATGACATCACTGATGACACCATCCAGTGAATGTGTGTTTTTCTGAAAAATAAATATGTTTTATTTATGTATAGGTAAAGGTCGATGGAAGAATAAATGTTTAAATAAGTGTCTAAATGGATTTTTTTTTAAATTGATTGGTTAACTGACTTATTAAGTGTATCTTAGTGAATACATATATTAGCGAGTAACTTTTAAATATTGAAATATATGTATCAGTGTTTCAATTTGTGTATAAGTGGCTGCATGGGTTGGTGACTGACTCACTGTTTGTGTGTGTTTTGAAGACACCATATGTGTAGGATTGTAAGAGTGGATGAGTGTGTATATGTCTGTGTTAGTGAGTAAATGACTGTCTCACTAGTGTCTTTATTAGAAACGACATATGTTTTAATCTAGTATATGTGAGTATTGATGTACATAAGTAAGTATATGTGAGAGTGAGAGATTGTAAGAGCTCCTGTTTAAATAAGTATGTGTTTCTTTAAGTGATTGTTTATGAGAGTAAGTATGTGTAAGTTTCCTTAGAAGTAATGTGCTAGTCTGTGTATACTTGTATATGCAAATAAATGGATGTTCAATAGTTTATTTGCATGTGTGAGTATGTGTGTGAGTAACTTTTGGATGACTGTCGGTGTTTAACAGGATGTATATGTGTATCACTACATATGATGAGTGAGTATATGTATGAGTGACTATATAGAACTGTTGCTGAATGAGTGGATGTGTATATAGATGGTGGAATTACTGAATTGGTTGTTGTATCTGGTATGGGTATCTCCATTTTTTTGAAAATGTTAGTTTCTATTTTTGAATATGTGTTTCAAGGGTTACAATACACTGAAAGGAGGTCTGTCAGTCTGTCACAAGGGTGGTGTCATCAGTGATGTCATGAGTGATGTCACTGACCATGTCATGAGTGATGTAATATGTGACGTCATCAGCAGTGCATTGCAGGCGCGCAAGTTATAGTGAGTCCAACTAACTATAACGTGGGAATTTCAATGGTTTTATGTCAGTAAAATTTCCAGCTAGCTATAACTGGTGTGAAACCTATGGTTTTTTCAGTGAATTTAATAGTTTTTTTAAATGCTAATTCCTAACTATAACTGGTGTGAAACCTATGGTTTTTTCAGTGAATTTCATTGGTTTTTTAAATGCTAATTCCTAACTATATATAGGGCCTCAAACCTATGTATTTTTCAGTGAATTTCAAATTTTTAAATAGCAAATTTCTATAGGTATGAAATGTAATATTTTTTATAATGAATCCTATGTTGTATAATATGTAATACTATTTTTTTTATGTATATTGTTCATGTTTTTTTTTTTACCATGGAGCGCTCCCGGTGCGCGTCCCGGTGAGCGCACCGGTAAGCGCAGTCTATATATATATATATATTACCTACTGGCAGTCGCCAGTAGGTAGTTATAGTTAGGATTATTTTGTATTGGGAATTCGCAACATTCTATTGGGAATAACTTTTGCGCCGGTTGAGGAATCTGCCTGAAATTTTCCTCAAATTTGCCTCGCGGCGCTCTGCACCTTCTCTGAAAGTTTGGGGGGGGATTCGTCAAGCGGGGGCTGAGATAAAAGGGGGTCCCAAAACGTGTTTTCCCCATGTTAATTTCCATAGGGCGGTCAAACTCACTTTTAGCACGAACGGCTGAATGGATTTCCACCAAACCTGGCAAAATTTTAGGGACTGGTAGCCCAATGTGCCTTTGCTATGTCTCAAGATATGTGCTCCAGTGGATTTTGAGTAATTTAGGTTAAAAAAGTATATATATATCTCTAAGCGTGCCCCGATACGTGCACCGGGGCGCGCACCAGCGCGCTAAACGAGTTTGCGCGCGGAAAGCTGATTGGCTCTCGGGTGTCTGTCAACATTCCAAACAGTCCAGAGCGGCCCCCATCTTGTGTCTCGGTAGGATCGAGACACAAAAGGTGGCAAAAACAAAGGGGGAAATTGCCAAAAGGGGGCAGGGTAGACCCCCTGACCCCCTAGTTTTGATGTGGGGGCCATAAAAGGGCCCCGTTGGTCAAAAAAAAAAAAAAAATCGATTTGCGCGGAGAGCATACCGGGGAGCATACCGTGGGGAAAAAAAGAATGACAGATTTTTTTAAAAATGAAGCATTTTTTTTATAAAATGGAGGTAGTTCTAAAAGAACAGTTTTTTTATTCTTTTTGGCTTTTATGAACAGTTTTATATTTTTTTTGTAATTTTTCTGAGGAGAACCAAAAAACAGGGAATTGTAAACGGCTCAACTGGAGCAAAAAAATCAGGAAAAAAATTAAGGTTTTTTTCTGCAGATATGGTTATCTCCTGCACGGTTGATTAGGTTTATACTTTTTTCGCCATATGTAATTGTAGTCCCACAATAGATACAAACAATTTTAAAACATCCAAACTTGGTTTGGATGTTTGGGACCATCTCCCTTGCCTCTGGACCTGATGGAGAGGGTTCTTTGCTTGTTGAGGTTCTGGAAGAAGATTGGGGAAGGTTTCTGGACAGTTCTCTCACCTCTGCCGCAGAATAGTTGTTAGGATGCTTGCGTTGCATGTGGCGAACCATGGTGTGATTACCAAAAGAATATTTTTTTGTAGGGTTCCCCCTGGAAAGTTCACAGCCACAGATCAGACAAGTCACTTTTGCCGCATTGACTTTCTTCTGGCCTCTTGGGAATTTAAAAAACTCCCACACAATGTGTTCTCTCTGTTTGTAAGGGGGATTGTCTTCAGGAAGGAACGTCCTCTCCTCCTCCTCCTCCTCCTCCTCCTCTTCTTCACCACCACTGTGGTGTTGTGGTGGTCCTTGTGGTGGTGGTGGTGGTGCAGATGCTCCTGCTGCTGCTGCTACTGTAGCCATTTTTCAATGAATGAAAACAGGTCTTCCTCACTCAAAGAACAAAGTGAGAATGAGGAAAAAAGGTGGGGGCTTTCATCATTAGGAAAACAAACTGTCCTGAACCAATGAAAAGTGTTATTTTCAGGTCACATGACCAGGGCTTTCATCATTTGGAAACCAAAACTGTCCTGAACCAATAAAAAGTGTTGTTTTTAGGTCACATGACCCGACGCGCTTACGCGACGTGCCTGGGGCGCGTCGGATGGTTACGTAGCGCGATCATATGGAGAGGCATTCTGTAAAAGTGCATATCTTAAAAACTAAAGTGCAAGTGTAGCTAGTATAAATTTCTCAATTAATCCAATGTTAATTATAGGTCTAACCATCTGTACACGAGAAAAATATATAATTCTAATTCATACAGGGGTAATAGCTATATTTTGATCCTAAAAACATTTGATTATATGTAAAAAAGATATATAGATACACTTTGAGAAATCAATACGAGAGAAAGACAAAATGCATTTAAATTTTGACAATTAATATTTTTACAATATATTTACAAATGGACGTATTTCATAGTATTATTTACAAATAACTCCTCTAGTGAAAAAGGGGAAACCCAATATAGCAGCTATATTTGACTTTTAAAAAGCTGTGCATATCTTCAGTCGTGTTCAAACCGTTGGGCCATTTACAGTCTAGCTCTGGAATATATTTTGTTTCGAGCTGGCGGAGTTGGCGCTCTCTGTTGCCACCTCTCCTTTTCCTAGCCACAGCGTCTATTACATAATAAGACAAGCAATTGATATTGTTTGCATGTACTCTCTTAAAATGTCTAGCAACAGGATATATTGTGTCGCTGTGGAGAATGGCCCTGATATGCTGCAAAATCCTGACGTGCACCTGTAGCTTCATGCTACCCACGTAGCTTTTATATCCACCATTTCCAGAAACCCAGAACGAAGGATTGCACTCACACCAAAGGCAGTTGTTTGCAAAAAATTTTATTTTCTGTTTCTGCAAAAAAGACAAGCAAATCCTACGTGTTTCTGCACTTCCTGTGCCGTGATCAAGGAACAGGAAGTGCGAAACACGTAGGATTTGCTTGTCTTTTTTTATGCTAGTAATGCAGAAACTATGAAAAAACAGAAAATAAAAAAAATTGCAAATGACCGCCTTTGGTGAGTGCCATCCTTGGTTCTGGGTTTCTGGAAATGGTGGAAAAGTAATAGCGGTGTGGTCCCGCCGTTGGATAATGCACCACAAAGCGAGCGCCAGACAAGCAGGGAAAAATGGATTAAGTTTGGTGGATATATATAGCCTGTCATAAATCTGACAGGCTGCCCTACATTAGAAAGGGTGTTGAGACAGAATATCGTGGACTAAGTTTGGTGGATATATATATGTTATCAGAAAGCCAGTGTTAAAGAATATGATAAAGCAAGAGATACTCTTAAAAAAATGCTGTACAAATACAAGAGAGAGGGCTTGATTTCCATGCAGGAGTTCAAGTTCCTCGATGTAGAGCATCCAGTCATGCCCAGGTTATATTTAATCCCGAACATCCACAAGGAAATTCTACCAGTTCCTGGAAGACCGGTTATATCGGCAATTGACAGTATGGCGGAACACATCGCTATTTATGTGGATTAATTTTGGCAGAATTTGGTAAAAACCTTGCCCACCTATGTGAAGGACGCAAGAGATTTTTTGCGCAAGATAAAGAATACTCCATGGACATCTAACTCTGTATTTATTGCCCTTGACATTGAGTCCTTATATACTAGTATTGAACACAGCACAGGACTGAGGGCACTTGAATTTGTCTTAGGGACTCGACCCTTAGATTGTTACAATCATAATAAGATGATTACAGAGCTTGTCACATGGAGTTTATATAACAACTACTTTATCTTTGGAAAGGATATTTATCTGCAGAAAAGATGTGTGGCTATGGGGGCCTGCTTTTCTCCCAGCTATGCGTGCTTGCACGTAGGCTGGTGGGAGAAGCAGGTCCTCATGGGAACACATAATGACACTTACTCCAAACAAATAGTACAGTGGATACGCTTTATCGATGATGTATTTATGATTTGGACGGGGGATGAAACTAGTGCCATCGATTTTATTGAACAGCTCAACATGAACCAAGCAAATCTGAAATTCACACACAATGGCAGAGCGTTCATCAAGAATGGAAAAATTGCAACCACCCTATTTAGAAAAAACACGGCGGGAAACTCTGTTCTCCACGCCAGCAGTGCACACCCTCGCCATGTCGTCGACAATATCCCCTACGGGGAGTTGCTCCGACTAAAAAGGATTTGTAGCACAGAGGAAGAATTAGCAGTTTGCACTACCCAAGCCCTCAAGAGATTCAAAGACAGGGGATATAGTGACAAAGTGCTCAATATAGCGATTGACAAGTTGAAGGAAAGATCTAGGGAATCCCTGTTGAACCCCCTCAGAGGTCTCCATGCCGGAGACTACTAATATCAAAGATGACCCAAGTTTGAGGTTTGTGACAACATACAACTGTCAGGAACAACGCATCAGAGCTATTTTAACAAAAAGTTGGCCCATACTAATGACTGGTCGTGTCCTAGCACCCCAATTAACGTGCTGACCCAACATCACCTAGCGTAAGGGCCAAACCATGCACATACATGTCTCTAACTCATTCCCTGAACTTATGAAACCCGAATCTTAGTTACAACCCCGGCCGGGGTTTACTAAATGTTCTAGTTGCAGGTCATGCAAGTTTGGCATCAATACTACCAAATATGCCACTCCGTTTAGTCCAACTCTCTTGCCCATCAAAGGCAACTATAATTGCAAGACAGAGTATGCTGTTTATGTTCTGACATGCACCTGCGGCCTGAGATATGTTGGGAGTACCAGGTACAGGTGCATGTCAGAATTTTGCAGCATCTCCGAGCAATACTCAACAACGACAGCTCCTATCCTGTCGTAAGACACTTCAAGATGATACATAATAACAACCTTGAGTGTCTCAATCACTATGTATTGACTGCTGTCCCCAACCAACGCAGGGCTGGCGATAGAGATAAGATGCTAAGGCAACTCGAATCAAAAATGATTCTTGAGTTGGACAGCAAAGTGCCTAATGGACTCAAAACAAGATTTATATAATTTCCTATACACCATCCAGCTATTCTTCCATCTTTCTACATCCTCTCCCAGTCTGGTTCCTACAACTATTAGTCTAACTATGGCCGCCTCCCTCGCTCAGCTGATGATTTACTATTTCTTGGCCATTTTTAACTGTAAAAAATGTATTTTAGATGCAGGAATTGATTTTAATACTTTACTGCATCATGGAATTCACCTTGTTTTTTTTTCTTATAATACACAAATAGTTTTTAACATACCCTTCAATATGGTCTTTTATGATTCAAATAAGGGTTGCCATCATCACAGATGTCCCTACTGTCTTCTTCAATTCATAGTAATAAGATATTTATATTTATTGCTGTAGTCTGTTTTAGTATTTATACCATTTTATGTATTTTGTACAATTATGATGTTTACATTCACATATTAACTGCTCATTTTTTAATATGTTATTTAACTTTGATAACTTTTCTATACTATTTATTGATTTTTAACCACATCAATACAATATTATCTAATGCGTATATTTGCACAGTCTATATGTTTACATTTGCGATATATATAGCACGCTTGTTATATGTTTAAATCTGCATTTTTTGCACAAATACACTTCAGACTACCTCGTTAATAACCTGCATTCATGCAGTTATATTTGTCTTGTGAAATTCTCAGTAGGGAGGATGGTCTCTCTTTTCTGTTAATTTCGGAATTTATTCAGTATATGAGTTATTTGATGGGTTGGCAACATTACACCTATGCCCTTCTATTACGAATCTGACAACCATAGACTTGCTAAGTAGTATGTTTTTAGTGTCTATGATCACATGGTGTCCACTACTGCATTAAAAAAAATGGCACACACAAGCTAGACTATCTGTGAGCAAGAGCATCCGCCCGAAAGGCATCAGACCGCTGTGCCGTGTAACTGGTGAAATAAACAACACTTGCCTGAAAATATGGGAGTCGCCGTGGTTTCTGTTTGCCAGATACGAGCTGGAGGTGCAGGGCCAGTACTCTTGGACATATATATATGATGTGATCAAGCACTCTGGGCAGTGTGAAACTCGTCATCGCAATTTAAGCACTTCTAATAAAATTTCTTGTTGCACCTACTTTGGGTCCTGCATACGTATCTTCTGGTATCGCGCATCTGGCGAGTCTGTTGAAGGTTTGGAATTCCTGGAGTAAATCTATACTACTATTATAAAGGAAGAACTTTGAGGCTTTGAGGCGGGTAAACTCGGATACCACAGTGCCAATACACACACCCGATACATCGTTGGAATCCTCAGGGTGTGCAGATGGACAAAGGCTATATAAAGTTAAAAAATACGTTATATTTAAAAAATTTACATTATAAAAAAAGTAGTCCCCTCGAAGTAGCGCCGGCCGCAACCTGCATGCTGACCTCAGGAGCACGGGGAGGAGCGGCGTCCAGGAGCGGCGGATATGGCACGGGGGAGGAGCGGTGACGAGTGGCGAGGAGAGGTGGACTGAGGAGCGGCGGCTGAGGTAAGGCAGCGGGGGTCGGGGCAGGCGGGGGGACGGGGTGATGTAAGGCTCCAAACTACCACGATCATGCTCATTAGTTTTACCTCAAACACAGCTCAGGAAGTTGAACTGCAGAGCGCCAGCGTTTCAGCATTTCAGCTTTAAGGGTTTAGATTGGCACGCGGGCATTATGTTACCATGCTGGAATCTGGGCACACCGAGCTCCGTCAAGGGTAAACCCCGCTCAAAGAGACCCCACAGGCGAAAGTGATCTATCAACTTCGGAGCCGTGTTTAAATGTGCCCTCTTTTCGTGGTACTTTCGTGGTACTTTTCATGTGGACGGGGAAAGCAAACAGCCCGAAGCGCATTGCTGTGACTATCATATGTCGCCTTTTTAAGGCTCCGGGGGACAATGTCGGTGCAGGCGGGGGACGGGGGAGGCGGGGACGGGGAAAGCAAGCAGCCCGAAGGAAAGCCAGGAAATCTGGTTTGGTTTATCCCCACTCTAAACACATGAAAATGGTCATTTCAAGGCAAAGGCTGGAGTAATAGCTGCAATACAGTGAGACGGTTTTGCATTATAGTGCACTGCTGTGACTATCATATGTTGCCTTTTTAAGGCTCCGGGGGACAATGTCGGGGCAGGCGGGGGTCGGTGCAGGCAGGGTACAGGGTGGGCGGGGCCCGAAATGCTGGACAATGTCGAGGTAGGCGGGGTCGGGGAAGCCTGGTTGCTCCCGGACAAGGTCGGGACGGGCTGCTAGTATATATATATATATATATATATATATATATATATATATCCATATATATATATATCTATATATATATATATATATAATCATTAGAATTTTTTTTTGCAAACATCAGCTTGCCGTTTTCTGAAAATGGGCCTGTTTTTCTATGAAATACATACTTTTCATTTTGACTTCATCTTGAACGCAACCTTTGTTCCATCAAACAAAAGTTTATCATTTTTATTTTTAAAAAAGTTAATGCTGAAATAACACCTCTTCATTTTTGTAAATGCATGCTCAATGCAGAAATTATTCAATCAAGTATTCACACGTACTACTGCCACACATGGATAAACTGTTTTATGTAACCATGAATCACCATCTTATGTCGTGAATGCCCCCAATATGCCAATATTTATTGATATTACTTCAGGACCAGCAGAATATCAATCATTCCATGAATTGTCTAAATCTGTCAACAAACCACAGAAACCTAGAATTTATCACCAATATTTCAGGGCCAGGATTTTGCGCAAAGTGTGTACCATTCTGCTATGGGTGACCCCAAATGGAAATATTTACCATGACTTGCTATGTGTTGCCCCAAACTGCTAACAATCTACATAAACAAGCCAGGGCAACTGTTTAACCCAGAATGGGCACCATTTTGCCATAAATGGCCGAAATTACCACCATCATACTCATAAGAATTACCACCAAAATAGCAGGGTTAGTGCTGCTTACCAGGGGCGTGCATCCTCCAAACATCCCCCCAAATGCTAAGAATTACCACCAAATATGCCATGGAAATAGAAACATAGAACTGCACACACACTCACACATTTGATTACACACATAGGGCCCCATTAGGATGGCGGGCGGGCTTTGCCCGCCCGCCATCCTGTCGGAAATCGGGACCGCCCGCCCTAAGGGCGGGGGTCCCGCACACACCATTAGGATGTGCCCCCCACAGTGGCGGGCACATCCTGTATTTTCAGCATTGTGGCGGGCGGTGCGCTCTGCACCGCCCGCCACAATGCAGAAAATGCACTTTCACATTTTCATTTGCAAAGCGGCAGGCACCGCGCGGTGCCTGCCGCTTTGCAAATGAGAATGAAGGGGGGTACCACAGGTACCCCCCATGTGCACCCCCCACCTGTACTTCACTCTGGGGGCCCGCAGGGGGCCCCCAGAGTGAAGACCGCATGCCTTTCCGTGGCGGCAGCGCCGCCGCGGAAAGCCATCTAAAAATGCCCATGGTAATATTGCGAGCGGTGTCTAACAGACACCGCCTGCATGTTACTCGTTTTCTGCCCCGGCCGCTAGGCGACCGGGGCGGAAAACAGGCGGGCGGTATTTTGCACCGCCACCTTCCCCTCCGCCATCCTAATATGGCGGGGGGATTTGGGCTTGCAATGTCGGGCGGTTTGCCTCCGCCAGGCCGGCGGTGGCCACCGCCAGCCTGGCGGAGGCAAACCGCCCGTCATCCTAATGGGGCCCATAGCTT
>NW_028243472.1:0-19521 GCF_964263255.1 Lissotriton vulgaris | reverse complement strand
GTGGGCGCACACACACCCCCCTCACCAAAACCACAAAAAACAAGTTGGTCATGTGGTCAGTATCAGTTTCCAACAAATTAGCAGATCGTGACATGAAGACATTCATCATCTTCTAAGTTAGTTGTAAGATTAGCCTTGAACTTTTACCTTGACTGCTACAATGTCCTTTACTCAGGGTTGCTGGACACCCAGATACATAAGATTCAAAGGGTATGGAATGTAACCTTTCAGCTATTTTGGGACTAGAAAAAGTGCTCTTACAGAAGGGCTCCCGTTACAAAATGTCTTCCAAGTTTCAAATTGTCTACTTTATCTTCAAATGTACCCATTATGACATCCTATCTATCTTACTGAGAAAGCCTTCACTTATTGTCTTGATCGAGACTCCAGAAGCAATGACCATCTTAGATTATACATTTGTCTCTTGAGGAGAGCCATTTCTTTTACCCTTCCATCTGCTATACTTGAATTCACTAGAAATCTTCTAAAAAGTGCTAAAGATGCTTCTGCCCTTGACAGCGTTTGTTTGACCTGTAGCCAGAGCCCCTGTTTCGGGTGGTGTACATGTTACAAATGTAGTAAGGCAGTCGGTCATCTCCACCCAAGTCCTTACTTCTCTTAACAAGTGTTCCCATTGCTTGTATCATGCTATTTTTATGTCCTTCACTATTGTTCTGTGTTTTATAGTTTTGGGGCCAGATGTCTGACTCTTTTTTGCGGTCGCAATTGGGAAATTGGCCCATTTGTGACCGCTAAAAAGGGTTGTGGTGCGTACAAACTGCATTTTGCCTGTTGGTAACCCATTACAAACTCACAAAATAGGGTTTGCGAGTAGCTATTAGGAAAGGGCGTGCCAAGGACGTCCCTTCCCAATAGCGAGTCGCACTGGTATATACAATTGTTTTGTAACCGCAAATGCAGTCGCAAAACAATGCAGTTACCACCAACTTCAAGTAGGTGGTAAGCCAGTCGCAAATAGGAAGGGGTCCCCAAGGGACCGTTTCCCCTTTGTGAATGTATGCAAAAATGCCTGCCCCTAAAAAATGAAAAGAAAACTTCAATTTTTTCTAAACTCATCCTGTTTTCCTTAAAAGAGAGCTGGCTGCATTTTAAAAAACAACTACTTTATTTAAAATAGCTAATACAGACATGGTGGTCTGCTCTCCTCAGCAGGCCATAAACCCTGTGATATATCTGAGATTCATAACTGATCGCAAATTGCGCCCTTCCTCATTAATATTAATGAGGTGGGTCTTTAGCGACCCCATTAGGAATCGCATACAGTGTCTGAGACAGCAGTCAATTTTGCGAGTTGCAAAATGTCGCAATTTGTGGCTGGCAAAATGGAATGGTCGTACATCTGGACCCTCATCTTTCAACTACCTACACAATTAAAATGACAAATAACAATATATGGAAATGTGTTGCAGTGGATTGTTTATGCTGGGTGTCAATAAAGCACAGTGCTATTTTGACTTGACTTTTGTTAGCAGCAGAAAGTACTAATACATTTTACAATATTTAAGATAGCAAGGTAGTTAACAGGCTTTTCAAGTCTCCTTAGAGGTGTGTGAAAAAAGCCAGAAACAGCATCTCTGATGGATCATCTGCTAGAGTTCAGTCTATTCATTGTGCTCATAATACCAAGAAAAAAACAAGCTTCCCAAAAAGTGATGGGTCCTCTGTGTCATTAACCGTTTCCCAGTGCTTGCACCTGAAGGATTATGTCTTTTAAAAATAATTTCAGAACATAAAGATAGATTTTCCTACACATCCTGAATTTATTAGTTTACTGTAATACACAGCGTGCACAGCACAGTGATTTTACAGGGAATAAAGTTATAGCAGAAGCTGCCATTAGGTGCCTGTTTCTTTCACTTTCATCAGTACTTGGTGGGCATAATTCTGCCCACTGAACACTAATTGGTGCAGGGGATCTTCCAAGTGGATCGACACTCAAATCCCGAAGTAGCATCCCCCTACTAAATAACAGGAAAGGCATTTGATTGGATGCAGGCCCCATTCTGCCCTGGGGGTGAGGGGGGCATAAATCCCACAAGGGTAAATAATACAAAAAAGAAGGGGTAGGGGCACTCCTAGATCACATTCCACCAAGTCCCCCACCCACAATGCCCCAACAGCCTTTCTGACCCTCGGGCTGAGCAATTGGGGGCTTGCACTAAGCTCCATCCATGGGGCCGAAAGTCTACTAGACACAAGTAAAAAATCATTAAAAAAAGGTGTGTGATGGCGAATCGTGGCATCGAGCTGTGCCCTGACTCTAAATTAGACCTAGCATTCTTTTTGCCCAACCCAGGGGAAGGCTGGGGGAATACCTCTAATTTGCCCAAAAGCCTACTGGATACCAGGAAGAATAATACCAGATAAAAGGGGTTGTGGCTGCCAACTTTGGCATCAGGCACTGCCCCACCCCACCCCAAAATTGCCTCAACATTCTTTCTGCCCCCTCAGGGGTCATTTTGAAGGGTGTATGCCCAATCTGCCCATGGGGGTAGAAAATCCACTAGATATCAAAGGAAAGTGGTAAAAAAAGAAGTGCAGGGGGTTGCCTGTTAAGGCATCGGGGCATAATGGGCCTAGCAGTCTCTCTGTGCTCCATGGAGCAGATTTGGGGTATTTACCACAGTCTGCCCTTGGGAGCAGAGGGCCCACTGGACACCAAGAAAAATGGTCACCCAAAAAACAGGTGGGGGTAGCGTAGCCAGATACCTGCTGTGTCCCCACCAAAGAATGGGTCATAGAGACGTTATGCCCCACAAGGGGCAAATTAATTCGAACATGTCAACCCTGGGGTGTAGAAAGCTCAGAATACATCAACAAAGTTCTGCTTTTTTTTGGAAAACCAAATTTATAAACATGAACTTTAAATGCAATAATAAAAAGGAAAATAAATAGTACGTTTTTAATGATTTATGTAGGACAAAAATATGAATTAGTCCAGGCACCAAATTTGCACAATAGCCCTGATTGGAGTTGGTTGGTAAATTCCGACCAGTGCATAAACCCCTGTTTATGCACGGGTGGGCATGATACCTTTGACTGTATTTAACGCATCCAAAAATTATCGGATGCATTAAATTCCTGAGCTGTCTTTAAACTGCAAGGGGAGTTGTATGGTATTTACCATACCATGCAGATTTAGGTGAGTTAAACACCAAAATCCACATGTTATTCCCCACAAATTCATGATAAATGTTATTTACTGCACACGATAAATAACACACCTCATGGTATCATTATTTATCATGTGCAATTCAACTTGTAATCAGAGCTTACATGTACTAAGGGACCTCTCCCTGCAGTTGTGGTGTGATGACTTGGCACACTCGTAACTCCATTTTTGAATGAAGGTACGTTAAGATAGGTCTAACAAGTTAAGGTACTTCTGATACAATTCATGATGTAGCCCAAGCACTTCCAAGGTTAATAGGCATGTGGTCATGGCACGTGCAAATTAAATACATATGTTACAGAACAGTTCTCTATTATAGAAGAGGCCAAAGACACCTATATAGCCCCTTCAGCAGTATAGCCCATTTTACAGGTGCTTTCTTTGTCTGTGCATCATCACAGGGGATGTCCTTCTTTTTCATGGTGACTTTTCCCAATGCAAATGGGGCAACACCTTTATAATGCTCCGGCACTACAAACAAATGCGAAAGCAGGGATAACAAGGGTCATGGAAGGTAAACTGAGTTTGCACTGCCTATGAAGTGGCACACAGCTAGCATACAACTGGGAGTGCCTGTTGGGAGGAAGCACGAAGTGCCTCACGATTACCATAGACATACCTGTAGACCCCTGGGGTCACTGTCTCCCTCTAAAGACATACTTTGTCGACCTGCATTGAAAAGCAAAGGGGCAGGTGCTATGTCTTTCATTGTTATACTCTCGCCTGAGATGTAAAGGTCACTTATTTTTACACAAGTGTGCAGATCGAGACCCTGTGCTTCATAGGTAACTGGATACCTGATACACAATTTTAAGCTTTTCAAAAAAGCATTATAATAAAACTTTTTTTTCTCATACAGGACTATATTTTTTACATTTCACGTTGTGAGTTGTTAGCAACAAGCATAAGTAATTTACAGCATCTTTTATGTCAAAACACTTATCTGCATACAAGGAGTATAAAAACCTCAATATCACACTTTGAAACATCAGGCCCAAATGTTCAATAGACCCATACCTACTATACCATACTATACCTAATACACCTAACTTAATATACTTACCTATCATAGCTAACTGAACATGCCAATCTACACACCTCACCTACAATATCTACCCACAATACTTACCTACCATACCTACCTAACATACCTAATGTATGGTCTCTACCTATCTACAAAACCTGCTTATCGTACCTACCGACTATACTGAACATACCTGCCTACTTTGCCTAACCTACTATATCTACCATAAATAACCTACCATACCTAGCCTCTCCACTGCATTTAACATATCATACTTTCCTACCAAAATCTAATTCTCATACCAACATACGAACATACGTTCCGCACCTAATATCTACCACACATATGTATAATACCTAACGTACCATAACCAACTCACCAAATCTATCATATCTACCCATCCTCTCAACCACCACTTACCGACATACATTATCATGTCTAACATGTCATACCTAATCTACCAATCCTCCCATGAATCCGCCTCTCCAGTGCGTACATCTGGTACCACTCTTGAGGTGGTAGTTTTAGGGAAAAGGAGAAAGTTATGCCTGGACACTTCTAGTAATAGCTTACGATACTGCAGCCCTCATTGAGAAAATACTAATAGCAGCTTTTGAAAGGCAATACAATAGGAGTGACATTGCTTCTTTAGATATAGCAAGACCTTTTGTCTTTTCCTATGTTTATTTCTTTCTGTGTCTGTTTGCAAATTCTCTGAGTAAAAGTCATTGTCTTGTAGCTTCCATCACCATGCGGGTGTCTGTAGTTTCACTACGGATGACACCGTTTAAAACAAGGGCGGCTCCTCCATTTGACAAGAGGAATGTCACCTCACAAGCCCCAGAGCTGAAAAATTAAATGGCAATAACGTTTATTTATTACCATTTTACTTTTCAGCAACCCGTAACCCATCCTGTACTGTCAGGATGGGGAGGGGCCAGTGCTGCTTAGTGGCAGCAGGAGGGAGCTGTGTGCTTTGAAATGTACATGTCTCTTTGGCAGGCCGTCATGGGAGGGCGAGCCAGACATGTGCATATTAAAGTTCTCCTACCTGTCTTAGACAGCTAGGTTAGAAAAAGTGCAGGCCTCCAGTGCTCTAAGGAGCGCTGAGAAACAGGCCCGGACTGGCCGTTGAGGGCACCGGGCAATTCCCCGGTGGGCCGCATGGTTGGGGGCCGGTTTTGGGCCCCTGAGGCCGTTTTTGTTACAAGGCCGTTATGCTGCAAAAACGGCCCTGTAACAAAAACGGCAGAAAACCAGCCCTGTCACAGAGCGCGGTCACACCTCTCCCCCCTCCCCTCTCCTCCCGAAGGGGGGGAGGGGGGCCGGCCCAGCACTTTGCCAGGGCCGGTTCTGGTTCCCAGTCCGGCCCTGCTGAGAAAGCCTGCTCTATTCAATCCTGGCACTGCTCTCCTACTGTGAGAGCAGCACCAGGATTGGGTAATACAGTTTACTGGTCTGGAACTTCCAGAAGGAGAGTAGGCTTGGCGAGGGAAGACGATGTCCCACGGCAAGTTAGAAAGGTATGTCAATTCATTTTTAGGTCTTGCCTACACAGTGCGCATGCGTTGCAGAGGCAAAAGTCCTATAGTAATCGCTTCCGCTTGTCAGCCAAAAACGTGCACGCTTTACATTGCTTTCAAGGGTAATGCGTGCACGTTTGCCGATTCCCATGTGGGAGCGAACTTTGGCAACATGTTTGCTCGCTCCCGCAAGGGAATCGCTGTGTGTTCCCTCGCACTCCCCCCACCCCTCCCACTTGCTAGCCCAGTAGTTTCACTTTCACGGCCGCGGGGCAGCGTTTGTGTTTCAGCGCTTATTTTTTTTGTTGCAGTTTTATATAGCGGCAACTCGATCTGTATCGGAGTGCATAACTTGAGCACCAGCTGCATTACAGACAGACGCATTCATTTTTTAGACACAGGGAGATTAAGTGATTTTCCTAGAATCACAGGATGCTCAATCCTCCCGCCACACTCGAGTCTGGTTTTCCATTCCCAGCTTCAAAGTCGGCCACTGTAGCCGTTAAGCCACATCCTCTCTTACTACCTCGTCTCATCCCCAGTAGCACTGCTTGGTAAAGTTGGAGGCTCGTGGCTCTAACGTGCAGGATAGGGAGACCTGCTTTCTTTGCCTGCCCTTATAATTTATTTCCATATATTGTTGAGTGCTGCATATCACCTTGGCTAACATTTATTTGTAGCGCTATAGGAATTTAACATGTTCGGTTCCTTGCGGTCGACGGACTAGCTGGCCGTCTCTCACCCCTGGTTAACACATGAGTACCCGGTCAGGAGGGGTGCTCGGCACCCCGCGTTTATAAAAGAATAATGGCATGAGGTGAGGGAAGGGCAACTTCCATATTTATGCAAAGTCCAAATATAAATAATGATGAGAGCTGCATCACAAGGCAGGCTGCAGAAGCCAAAAAAGCCTTCGTTTCCGGGTGCGACCCCATTTACTGTGCCGCTCCTCTTCAATCTAATTGAAGAGTTCAGGGCGAAAGTTTGCACAAAAACATAGTAGACAGATGGGGTAGGGAGTTAAGACACAATGGGCATGGGAAACACCCAGTGGGGTGACCTCGTGTATAAAAAAAAATATATAGTAAAAAACCTTTGGCAAGGATTTCACTGCGGGGAAGTCAGCGACTTACAAGCATCTACAGATGTTTCAACATGGTTATTTTAAAATGAAATACATACTTGACATTTTCTAGCTTACTTGATGGCATTGTTTCTTTGTAGTTGAATCTTTCTGCTTGTGTTTATTATCCTTGTAGTTTTCCGATACTTTCAGTCTAGGGCACATTTATGATTCTGGCCTCAATATACGAGAACAAGTGCCCTTACCTGTCTCCCTTACCTCGTAACCTGAATTGTGCGGAGAGTGACATATCCTTCCCCAGCAGGCAGCTGGATCTCAAACACTCTCATCTCTGCTCAGGTTTCTGTAACATAAACCCTAAACAACCACTGCTCAAAGTGCTATTAAACAATCAAACGCTGAGAGGAAACACCTAAAGGCCACTGATGTGTGCAAACCCCTTTATTCCCCAAGGGCATTCACCAGGTGGGCGCACACACACCCCCCTCACCAAAACCACAAAAAACAAGTTGGTCATGTGGTCAGTATCAGTTTCCAACAAATTAGCAGATCGTGACATGAAGACATTCATCATCATCTAAGTTAGTTGTAAGATTAGCCTTGAACTTTTACCTTGACTGCTACAATGTCCTTTACTCAGGGTTGCTGGACACCCAGATACATAAGATTCAAAGGGTATGGAATGTAACCTTTCAGCTATTTTGGGACTAGAAAAAGTGCTCTTACAGAAGGGCTCCCGTTACAAAATGTCTTCCAAGTTTCAAATTGTCTACTTTATCTTCAAATGTACCCATTATGACATCCTATCTATCTTACTGAGAAAGCCTTCACTTATTGTCTTGATCGAGACTCCAGAAGCAATGACCATCTTAGATTATACATTTGTCTCTTGAGGAGAGCCATTTCTTTTACCCTTCCATCTGCTATACTTGAATTCACTAGAAATCTTCTAAAAAGTGCTAAAGATGCTTCTGCCCTTGACAGCGTTTGTTTGACCTGTAGCCAGAGCCCCTGTTTCGGGTGGTGTACATGTTACAAATGTAGTAAGGCAGTCGGTCATCTCCACCCAAGTCCTTACTTCTCTTAACAAGTGTTCCCATTGCTTGTATCATGCTATTTTTATGTCCTTCACTATTGTTCTGTGTTTTATAGTTTTGGGGCCAGATGTCTGACTCTTTTTTGCGGTCGCAATTGGGAAATTGGCCCATTTGTGACCGCTAAAAAGGGTTGTGGTGCGTACAAACTGCATTTTGCCTGTTGGTAACCCATTACAAACTCACAAAATAGGGTTTGCGAGTAGCTATTAGGAAAGGGCGTGCCAAGGACGTCCCTTCCCAATAGCGAGTCGCACTGGTATATACAATTGTTTTGTAACCGCAAATGCAGTCGCAAAACAATGCAGTTACCACCAACTTCAAGTAGGTGGTAAGCCAGTCGCAAATAGGAAGGGGTCCCCAAGGGACCGTTTCCCCTTTGTGAATGTATGCAAAAATGCCTGCCCCTAAAAAATGAAAAGAAAACTTCAATTTTTTCTAAACTCATCCTGTTTTCCTTAAAAGAGAGCTGGCTGCATTTTAAAAAACAACTACTTTATTTAAAATAGCTAATACAGACATGGTGGTCTGCTCTCCTCAGCAGGCCATAAACCCTGTGATATATCTGAGATTCATAACTGATCGCAAATTGCGCCCTTCCTCATTAATATTAATGAGGTGGGTCTTTAGCGACCCCATTAGGAATCGCATACAGTGTCTGAGACAGCAGTCAATTTTGCGAGTTGCAAAATGTCGCAATTTGTGGCTGGCAAAATGGAATGGTCGTACATCTGGACCCTCATCTTTCAACTACCTACACAATTAAAATGACAAATAACAATATATGGAAATGTGTTGCAGTGGATTGTTTATGCTGGGTGTCAATAAAGCACAGTGCTATTTTGACTTGACTTTTGTTAGCAGCAGAAAGTACTAATACATTTTACAATATTTAAGATAGCAAGGTAGTTAACAGGCTTTTCAAGTCTCCTTAGAGGTGTGTGAAAAAAGCCAGAAACAGCATCTCTGATGGATCATCTGCTAGAGTTCAGTCTATTCATTGTGCTCATAATACCAAGAAAAAAACAAGCTTCCCAAAAAGTGATGGGTCCTCTGTGTCATTAACCGTTTCCCAGTGCTTGCACCTGAAGGATTATGTCTTTTAAAAATAATTTCAGAACATAAAGATAGATTTTCCTACACATCCTGAATTTATTAGTTTACTGTAATACACAGCGTGCACAGCACAGTGATTTTACAGGGAATAAAGTTATAGCAGAAGCTGCCATTAGGTGCCTGTTTCTTTCACTTTCATCAGTACTTGGTGGGCATAATTCTGCCCACTGAACACTAATTGGTGCAGGGGATCTTCCAAGTGGATCGACACTCAAATCCCGAAGTAGCATCCCCCTACTAAATAACAGGAAAGGCATTTGATTGGATGCAGGCCCCATTCTGCCCTGGGGGTGAGGGGGGCATAAATCCCACAAGGGTAAATAATACAAAAAAGAAGGGGTAGGGGCACTCCTAGATCACATTCCACCAAGTCCCCCACCCACAATGCCCCAACAGCCTTTCTGACCCTCGGGCTGAGCAATTGGGGGCTTGCACTAAGCTCCATCCATGGGGCCGAAAGTCTACTAGACACAAGTAAAAAATCATTAAAAAAAGGTGTGTGATGGCGAATCGTGGCATCGAGCTGTGCCCTGACTCTAAATTAGACCTAGCATTCTTTTTGCCCAACCCAGGGGAAGGCTGGGGGAATACCTCTAATTTGCCCAAAAGCCTACTGGATACCAGGAAGAATAATACCAGATAAAAGGGGTTGTGGCTGCCAACTTTGGCATCAGGCACTGCCCCACCCCACCCCAAAATTGCCTCAACATTCTTTCTGCCCCCTCAGGGGTCATTTTGAAGGGTGTATGCCCAATCTGCCCATGGGGGTAGAAAATCCACTAGATATCAAAGGAAAGTGGTAAAAAAAGAAGTGCAGGGGGTTGCCTGTTAAGGCATCGGGGCATAATGGGCCTAGCAGTCTCTCTGTGCTCCATGGAGCAGATTTGGGGTATTTACCACAGTCTGCCCTTGGGAGCAGAGGGCCCACTGGACACCAAGAAAAATGGTCACCCAAAAAACAGGTGGGGGTAGCGTAGCCAGATACCTGCTGTGTCCCCACCAAAGAATGGGTCATAGAGACGTTATGCCCCACAAGGGGCAAATTAATTCGAACATGTCAACCCTGGGGTGTAGAAAGCTCAGAATACATCAACAAAGTTCTGCTTTTTTTTGGAAAACCAAATTTATAAACATGAACTTTAAATGCAATAATAAAAAGGAAAATAAATAGTACGTTTTTAATGATTTATGTAGGACAAAAATATGAATTAGTCCAGGCACCAAATTTGCACAATAGCCCTGATTGGAGTTGGTTGGTAAATTCCGACCAGTGCATAAACCCCTGTTTATGCACGGGTGGGCATGATACCTTTGACTGTATTTAACGCATCCAAAAATTATCGGATGCATTAAATTCCTGAGCTGTCTTTAAACTGCAAGGGGAGTTGTATGGTATTTACCATACCATGCAGATTTAGGTGAGTTAAACACCAAAATCCACATGTTATTCCCCACAAATTCATGATAAATGTTATTTACTGCACACGATAAATAACACACCTCATGGTATCATTATTTATCATGTGCAATTCAACTTGTAATCAGAGCTTACATGTACTAAGGGACCTCTCCCTGCAGTTGTGGTGTGATGACTTGGCACACTCGTAACTCCATTTTTGAATGAAGGTACGTTAAGATAGGTCTAACAAGTTAAGGTACTTCTGATACAATTCATGATGTAGCCCAAGCACTTCCAAGGTTAATAGGCATGTGGTCATGGCACGTGCAAATTAAATACATATGTTACAGAACAGTTCTCTATTATAGAAGAGGCCAAAGACACCTATATAGCCCCTTCAGCAGTATAGCCCATTTTACAGGTGCTTTCTTTGTCTGTGCATCATCACAGGGGATGTCCTTCTTTTTCATGGTGACTTTTCCCAATGAAAATGGGGCAACACCTTTATAATGCTCCGGCACTACAAACAAATGCGAAAGCAGGGATAACAAGGGTCATGGAAGGTAAACTGAGTTTGCACTGCCTATGAAGTGGCACACAGCTAGCATACAACTGGGAGTGCCTGTTGGGAGGAAGCACGAAGTGCCTCACGATTACCATAGACATACCTGTAGACCCCTGGGGTCACTGTCTCCCTCTAAAGACATACTTTGTCGACCTGCATTGAAAAGCAAAGGGGCAGGTGCTATGTCTTTCATTGTTATACTCTCGCCTGAGATGTAAAGGTCACTTATTTTTACACAAGTGTGCAGATCGAGACCCTGTGCTTCATAGGTAACTGGATACCTGATACACAATTTTAAGCTTTTCAAAAAAGCATTATAATAAAACTTTTTTTTCTCATACAGGACTATATTTTTTACATTTCACGTTGTGAGTTGTTAGCAACAAGCATAAGTAATTTACAGCATCTTTTATGTCAAAACACTTATCTGCATACAAGGAGTATAAAAACCTCAATATCACACTTTGAAACATCAGGCCCAAATGTTCAATAGACCCATACCTACTATACCATACTATACCTAATACACCTAACTTAATATACTTACCTATCATAGCTAACTGAACATGCCAATCTACACACCTCACCTACAATATCTACCCACAATACTTACCTACCATACCTACCTAACATACCTAATGTATGGTCTCTACCTATCTACAAAACCTGCTTATCGTACCTACCGACTATACTGAACATACCTGCCTACTTTGCCTAACCTACTATATCTACCATAAATAACCTACCATACCTAGCCTCTCCACTGCATTTAACATATCATACTTTCCTACCAAAATCTAATTCTCATACCAACATACGAACATACGTTCCGCACCTAATATCTACCACACATATGTATAATACCTAACGTACCATAACCAACTCACCAAATCTATCATATCTACCCATCCTCTCAACCACCACTTACCGACATACATTATCATGTCTAACATGTCATACCTAATCTACCAATCCTCCCATGAATCCGCCTCTCCAGTGCGTACATCTGGTACCACTCTTGAGGTGGTAGTTTTAGGGAAAAGGAGAAAGTTATGCCTGGACACTTCTAGTAATAGCTTACGATACTGCAGCCCTCATTGAGAAAATACTAATAGCAGCTTTTGAAAGGCAATACAATAGGAGTGACATTGCTTCTTTAGATATAGCAAGACCTTTTGTCTTTTCCTATGTTTATTTCTTTCTGTGTCTGTTTGCAAATTCTCTGAGTAAAAGTCATTGTCTTGTAGCTTCCATCACCATGCGGGTGTCTGTAGTTTCACTACGGATGACACCGTTTAAAACAAGGGCGGCTCCTCCATTTGACAAGAGGAATGTCACCTCACAAGCCCCAGAGCTGAAAAATTAAATGGCAATAACGTTTATTTATTACCATTTTACTTTTCAGCAACCCGTAACCCATCCTGTACTGTCAGGATGGGGAGGGGCCAGTGCTGCTTAGTGGCAGCAGGAGGGAGCTGTGTGCTTTGAAATGTACATGTCTCTTTGGCAGGCCGTCATGGGAGGGCGAGCCAGACATGTGCATATTAAAGTTCTCCTACCTGTCTTAGACAGCTAGGTTAGAAAAAGTGCAGGCCTCCAGTGCTCTAAGGAGCGCTGAGAAACAGGCCCGGACTGGCCGTTGAGGGCACCGGGCAATTCCCCGGTGGGCCGCATGGTTGGGGGCCGGTTTTGGGCCCCTGAGGCCGTTTTTGTTACAAGGCCGTTATGCTGCAAAAACGGCCCTGTAACAAAAACGGCAGAAAACCAGCCCTGTCACAGAGCGCGGTCACACCTCTCCCCCCTCCCCTCTCCTCCCGAAGGGGGGGAGGGGGGCCGGCCGAGCACTTTGCCAGGGCCGGTTCTGGTTCCCAGTCCGGCCCTGCTGAGAAAGCCTGCTCTATTCAATCCTGGCACTGCTCTCCTACTGTGAGAGCAGCACCAGGATTGGGTAATACAGTTTACTGGTCTGGAACTTCCAGAAGGAGAGTAGGCTTGGCGAGGGAAGACGATGTCCCACGGCAAGTTAGAAAGGTATGTCAATTCATTTTTAGGTCTTGCCTACACAGTGCGCATGCGTTGCAGAGGCAAAAGTCCTATAGTAATCGCTTCCGCTTGTCAGCCAAAAACGTGCACGCTTTACATTGCTTTCAAGGGTAATGCGTGCACGTTTGCCGATTCCCATGTGGGAGCGAACTTTGGCAACATGTTTGCTCGCTCCCGCAAGGGAATCGCTGTGTGTTCCCTCGCACTCCCCCCACCCCTCCCACTTGCTAGCCCAGTAGTTTCACTTTCACGGCCGCGGGGCAGCGTTTGTGTTTCAGCGCTTATTTTTTTTGTTGCAGTTTTATATAGCAGCAACTCGATCTGTATCGGAGTGCATAACTTGAGCACCAGCTGCATTACAGACAGACGCATTCATTTTTTAGACACAGGGAGATTAAGTGATTTTCCTAGAATCACAGGATGCTCAATCCTCCCGCCACACTCGAGTCTGGTTTTCCATTCCCAGCTTCAAAGTCGGCCACTGTAGCCGTTAAGCCACATCCTCTCTTACTACCTCGTCTCATCCCCAGTAGCACTGCTTGGTAAAGTTGGAGGCTCGTGGCTCTAACGTGCAGGATAGGGAGACCTGCTTTCTTTGCCTGCCCTTATAATTTATTTCCATATATTGTTGAGTGCTGCATATCACCTTGGCTAACATTTATTTGTAGCGCTATAGGAATTTAACATGTTCGGTTCCTTGCGGTCGACGGACTAGCTGGCCGTCTCTCACCCCTGGTTAACACATGAGTACCCGGTCAGGAGGGGTGCTCGGCACCCCGCGTTTATAAAAGAATAATGGCATGAGGTGAGGGAAGGGCAACTTCCATATTTATGCAAAGTCCAAATATAAATAATGATGAGAGCTGCATCACAAGGCAGGCTGCAGAAGCCAAAAAAGCCTTCGTTTCCGGGTGCGACCCCATTTACTGTGCCGCTCCTCTTCAATCTAATTGAAGAGTTCAGGGCGAAAGTTTGCACAAAAACATAGTAGACAGATGGGGTAGGGAGTTAAGACACAATGGGCATGGGAAACACCCAGTGGGGTGACCTCGTGTATAAAAAAAAATATATAGTAAAAAACCTTTGGCAAGGATTTCACTGCGGGGAAGTCAGCGACTTACAAGCATCTACAGATGTTTCAACATGGTTATTTTAAAATGAAATACATACTTGACATTTTCTAGCTTACTTGATGGCATTGTTTCTTTGTAGTTGAATCTTTCTGCTTGTGTTTATTATCCTTGTAGTTTTCCGATACTTTCAGTCTAGGGCACATTTATGATTCTGGCCTCAATATACGAGAACAAGTGCCCTTACCTGTCTCCCTTACCTCGTAACCTGAATTGTGCGGAGAGTGACATATCCTTCCCCAGCAGGCAGCTGGATCTCAAACACTCTCATCTCTGCTCAGGTTTCTGTAACATAAACCCTAAACAACCACTGCTCAAAGTGCTATTAAACAATCAAACGCTGAGAGGAAACACCTAAAGGCCACTGATGTGTGCAAACCCCTTTATTCCCCAAGGGCATTCACCAGGTGGGCGCACACACACCCCCCTCACCAAAACCACAAAAAACAAGTTGGTCATGTGGTCAGTATCAGTTTCCAACAAATTAGCAGATCGTGACATGAAGACATTCATCATCATCTAAGTTAGTTGTAAGATTAGCCTTGAACTTTTACCTTGACTGCTACAATGTCCTTTACTCAGGGTTGCTGGACACCCAGATACATAAGATTCAAAGGGTATGGAATGTAACCTTTCAGCTATTTTGGGACTAGAAAAAGTGCTCTTACAGAAGGGCTCCCGTTACAAAATGTCTTCCAAGTTTCAAATTGTCTACTTTATCTTCAAATGTACCCATTATGACATCCTATCTATCTTACTGAGAAAGCCTTCACTTATTGTCTTGATCGAGACTCCAGAAGCAATGACCATCTTAGATTATACATTTGTCTCTTGAGGAGAGCCATTTCTTTTACCCTTCCATCTGCTATACTTGAATTCACTAGAAATCTTCTAAAAAGTGCTAAAGATGCTTCTGCCCTTGACAGCGTTTGTTTGACCTGTAGCCAGAGCCCCTGTTTCGGGTGGTGTACATGTTACAAATGTAGTAAGGCAGTCGGTCATCTCCACCCAAGTCCTTACTTCTCTTAACAAGTGTTCCCATTGCTTGTATCATGCTATTTTTATGTCCTTCACTATTGTTCTGTGTTTTATAGTTTTGGGGCCAGATGTCTGACTCTTTTTTGCGGTCGCAATTGGGAAATTGGCCCATTTGTGACCGCTAAAAAGGGTTGTGGTGCGTACAAACTGCATTTTGCCTGTTGGTAACCCATTACAAACTCACAAAATAGGGTTTGCGAGTAGCTATTAGGAAAGGGCGTGCCAAGGACGTCCCTTCCCAATAGCGAGTCGCACTGGTATATACAATTGTTTTGTAACCGCAAATGCAGTCGCAAAACAATGCAGTTACCACCAACTTCAAGTAGGTGGTAAGCCAGTCGCAAATAGGAAGGGGTCCCCAAGGGACCGTTTCCCCTTTGTGAATGTATGCAAAAATGCCTGCCCCTAAAAAATGAAAAGAAAACTTCAATTTTTTCTAAACTCATCCTGTTTTCCTTAAAAGAGAGCTGGCTGCATTTTAAAAAACACTACTTTATTTAAAATAGCTAATACAGACATGGTGGTCTGCTCTCCTCAGCAGGCCATAACCCTGTGATATATCTGAGATTCATAACTGATCGCAAATTGCGCCCTTCCTCATTAATATTAATGAGGTGGGTCTTTAGCGACCCCATTAGGAATCGCATACAGTGTCTGAGACAGCAGTCAATTTTGCGAGTTGCAAAATGTCGCAATTTGTGGCTGGCAAAATGGAATGGTCGTACATCTGGACCCTCATCTTTCAACTACCTACACAATTAAAATGACAAATAACAATATATGG
Source organism: Lissotriton vulgaris (assembly GCF_964263255.1). NCBI lineage: Eukaryota > Metazoa > Chordata > Amphibia > Caudata > Salamandridae > Lissotriton > Lissotriton vulgaris. The sequence continues at coordinate 3,528 of NW_028243472.1, read as the reverse complement.
AAATGTGTTGCAGTGGATTGTTTATGCTGGGTGTCAATAAAGCACAGTGCTATTTTGACTTGACTTTTGTTAGCAGCAGAAAGTACTAATACATTTTACAATATTTAAGATAGCAAGGTAGTTACAGGCTTTTCAAGTCTCCTTAGAGGTGTGTGAAAAAAGCCAGAAACAGCATCTCTGATGGATCATCTGCTAGAGTTCAGTCTATTCATTGTGCTCATAATACCAAGAAAAAAACAAGCTTCCCAAAAAGTGATGGGTCCTCTGTGTCATTAACCGTTTCCCAGTGCTTGCACCTGAAGGATTATGTCTTTTAAAAATAATTTCAGAACATAAAGATAGATTTTCCTACACATCCTGAATTTATTAGTTTACTGTAATACACAGCGTGCACAGCACAGTGATTTTACAGGGAATAAAGTTATAGCAGAAGCTGCCATTAGGTGCCTGTTTCTTTCACTTTCATCAGTACTTGGTGGGCATAATTCTGCCCACTGAACACTAATTGGTGCAGGGGATCTTCCAAGTGGATCGACACTCAAATCCCGAAGTAGCATCCCCCTACTAAATAACAGGAAAGGCATTTGATTGGATGCAGGCCCCATTCTGCCCTGGGGGTGAGGGGGGCATAAATCCCACAAGGGTAAATAATACAAAAAAGAAGGGGTAGGGGCACTCCTAGATCACATTCCACCAAGTCCCCCACCCACAATGCCCCAACAGCCTTTCTGACCCTCGGGCTGAGCAATTGGGGGCTTGCACTAAGCTCCATCCATGGGGCCGAAAGTCTACTAGACACAAGTAAAAAATCATTAAAAAAAGGTGTGTGATGGCGAATCGTGGCATCGAGCTGTGCCCTGACTCTAAATTAGACCTAGCATTCTTTTTGCCCAACCCAGGGGAAGGCTGGGGGAATACCTCTAATTTGCCCAAAAGCCTACTGGATACCAGGAAGAATAATACCAGATAAAAGGGGTTGTGGCTGCCAACTTTGGCATCAGGCACTGCCCCACCCCACCCCAAAATTGCCTCAACATTCTTTCTGCCCCCTCAGGGGTCATTTTGAAGGGTGTATGCCCAATCTGCCCATGGGGGTAGAAAATCCACTAGATATCAAAGGAAAGTGGTAAAAAAAGAAGTGCAGGGGGTTGCCTGTTAAGGCATCGGGGCATAATGGGCCTAGCAGTCTCTCTGTGCTCCATGGAGCAGATTTGGGGTATTTACCACAGTCTGCCCTTGGGAGCAGAGGGCCCACTGGACACCAAGAAAAATGGTCACCCAAAAAACAGGTGGGGGTAGCGTAGCCAGATACCTGCTGTGTCCCCACCAAAGAATGGGTCATAGAGACGTTATGCCCCACAAGGGGCAAATTAATTCGAACATGTCAACCCTGGGGTGTAGAAAGCTCAGAATACATCAACAAAGTTCTGCTTTTTTTTGGAAAACCAAATTTATAAACATGAACTTTAAATGCAATAATAAAAAGGAAAATAAATAGTACGTTTTTAATGATTTATGTAGGACAAAAATATGAATTAGTCCAGGCACCAAATTTGCACAATAGCCCTGATTGGAGTTGGTTGGTAAATTCCGACCAGTGCATAAACCCCTGTTTATGCACGGGTGGGCATGATACCTTTGACTGTATTTAACGCATCCAAAAATTATCGGATGCATTAAATTCCTGAGCTGTCTTTAAACTGCAAGGGGAGTTGTATGGTATTTACCATACCATGCAGATTTAGGTGAGTTAAACACCAAAATCCACATGTTATTCCCCACAAATTCATGATAAATGTTATTTACTGCACACGATAAATAACACACCTCATGGTATCATTATTTATCATGTGCAATTCAACTTGTAATCAGAGCTTACATGTACTAAGGGACCTCTCCCTGCAGTTGTGGTGTGATGACTTGGCACACTCGTAACTCCATTTTTGAATGAAGGTACGTTAAGATAGGTCTAACAAGTTAAGGTACTTCTGATACAATTCATGATGTAGCCCAAGCACTTCCAAGGTTAATAGGCATGTGGTCATGGCACGTGCAAATTAAATACATATGTTACAGAACAGTTCTCTATTATAGAAGAGGCCAAAGACACCTATATAGCCCCTTCAGCAGTATAGCCCATTTTACAGGTGCTTTCTTTGTCTGTGCATCATCACAGGGGATGTCCTTCTTTTTCATGGTGACTTTTCCCAATGCAAATGGGGCAACACCTTTATAATGCTCCGGCACTACAAACAAATGCGAAAGCAGGGATAACAAGGGTCATGGAAGGTAAACTGAGTTTGCACTGCCTATGAAGTGGCACACAGCTAGCATACAACTGGGAGTGCCTGTTGGGAGGAAGCACGAAGTGCCTCACGATTACCATAGACATACCTGTAGACCCCTGGGGTCACTGTCTCCCTCTAAAGACATACTTTGTCGACCTGCATTGAAAAGCAAAGGGGCAGGTGCTATGTCTTTCATTGTTATACTCTCGCCTGAGATGTAAAGGTCACTTATTTTTACACAAGTGTGCAGATCGAGACCCTGTGCTTCATAGGTAACTGGATACCTGATACACAATTTTAAGCTTTTCAAAAAAGCATTATAATAAAACTTTTTTTTCTCATACAGGACTATATTTTTTACATTTCACGTTGTGAGTTGTTAGCAACAAGCATAAGTAATTTACAGCATCTTTTATGTCAAAACACTTATCTGCATACAAGGAGTATAAAAACCTCAATATCACACTTTGAAACATCAGGCCCAAATGTTCAATAGACCCATACCTACTATACCATACTATACCTAATACACCTAACTTAATATACTTACCTATCATAGCTAACTGAACATGCCAATCTACACACCTCACCTACAATATCTACCCACAATACTTACCTACCATACCTACCTAACATACCTAATGTATGGTCTCTACCTATCTACAAAACCTGCTTATCGTACCTACCGACTATACTGAACATACCTGCCTACTTTGCCTAACCTACTATATCTACCATAAATAACCTACCATACCTAGCCTCTCCACTGCATTTAACATATCATACTTTCCTACCAAAATCTAATTCTCATACCAACATACGAACATACGTTCCGCACCTAATATCTACCACACATATGTATAATACCTAACGTACCATAACCAACTCACCAAATCTATCATATCTACCCATCCTCTCAACCACCACTTACCGACATACATTATCATGTCTAACATGTCATACCTAATCTACCAATCCCTCCCATGAATCCGCCTCTCCAGTGCGTACATCTGGTACCACTCTTGAGGTGGTAGTTTTAGGGAAAAGGAGAAAGTTATGCCTGGACACTTCTAGTAATAGCTTACGATACTGCAGCCCTCATTGAGAAATACTAATAGCAGCTTTTGAAAGGCAATACAATAGGAGTGACATTGCTTCTTTAGATATAGCAAGACCTTTTGTCTTTTCCTATGTTTATTTCTTTCTGTGTCTGTTTGCAAATTCTCTGAGTAAAAGTCAT